>NC_056747.1:1276665291-1276785016 GCF_019279795.1 Protopterus annectens
CACTTGGCTACAACCTTCAAAAACTACTATGCAGAAGGTTGCTGTACACACTGCGAGTGTACGGGCAAGCTTAAACTATCCCTGCCACTACAAACATTAAAGTCTGCCAAGGTTAATACTTAGATACTTTAAATTAAAAAAATTAATGCAAGCGTACTGGGTTTAAAGCACTGTAGTATACCACATAATCCTAACTGATTAGAACAACTCCCCTAGATAGCACTAGCATATATAGCAGATTACCTTAACCGTAGGTAGATGGAATAATTACATGCTTGGTGAACTACATATAAGTATAACAATTTCCACTAAATACTTACTTTGAATTCACTGGCCCTTGGAAAGTTTGGTATTGGTTTAGTTGGAAATTTGGTGTTGGTTTCTGCTGCCTTAAAACTCCTCCCCTATACGTCCTACATATGCAAGGTTATTAATCTCCCTGCAGATGCCACCATTTTTTAAACTACTGTGCTTCTGGACTCAGTTGGTTGCCTCTAAACGAGGGTATGTAAACGCTGCTGTTAAATGTCAATATTTCTGTGTATATCTCTTGGCGATAGCATGTTAAGAGACTTTAGTGTTGGCTAAACTAGTAGGGTTGTTGTTTTTAAGCTGTGTTACACAGAAGCAACTGCTATTTACTACCCTATAGTAGTCAGCAATATAGTAACAATCTCTGTGGCATTATTTTGGAGAGCCAAATGTTATTAGACCGATGTATGCTGTTATCTATAAGTAGTTATAAAAGGCACAGCGTGAGGGTTGCTGGCTAGCTTAGCATTGTGGAGTAGAACGCTCGCATCTGATAGAAGTATTTTTATTTTCATTATACATTGTAGTTGCTACTGAACCAACTTGTTACTTATTTCATGTAGAGATAATATACTGTATTAAGCAAGCAAATGACTGTATAATTGTTTTAGTGTGTTTATCAAGATAGAAGTTCTCTAAAGTGAGCACTTGTGTTAATTGCTGTATCATTATTCAGGTGCTATCTCTAAACTCCCCACTTTATTTATTTTTATTTTTTATTTATTTAATATTTGTTGACCGGGAATGTCCGACTAGGTTCCACAGAGCCTGTTTTCAGCGGAGGCCCGGGGAGAAATGCTCCAGATGCATGTCTTTGGAATGTGGGAGGAAACCGGAGTACCCGGAGGAAACCCACGCAAACACAGGGAGAACATGCAAACTCCACACAGAAGGCACCCCAGCTGAGAATTGAACTGGAGAACCTCTTGCTGTGAGGCGACAATGTTAACCACTGCACCACTGTGCCACCCACTTGGTTACAACCTTCAAAAACTACTACGCAGAAGGTTGCTGTACCCACCACAAGTGTACGGACAAGCTTAAACCAGCCCTCCCACTACAAACATTAAAGTCTGCCAAGGTTAATACTTAGATACTTTAAATAAAAAAATTTAAAGCAAGCGTACTGGGTTTAAAGCACAGTAGTATACCACATAATCCTAACTGATTAGAACAACTCCCCTAGGTAGCACTAACATATATAGCAGATTACCTTAACTGTAGGTAGATGGAATAATTACATGCTTGGTGAACTACATATAAGTATAACAATTTCCACTAAATACTTACTTTGAATTCACTGGCCCTTGGAAAGTTTGGTGTTGGTTTAGCCCCGCACCACTCGCCCTCGCTGTGCTCGGGCTCACTCCGCACCCCACCCTGCCCCCAAATTCCACCTGCCACCAGTAGTACTACATTTATAATAATAAAACCACACCCCCTCCATATCCTAGCCAAAGACACTGCCTGAATATCAGTCCCCCCTGCCCCTCCCACTATTTACCAATTAAACCAGCAATATCCCTATATGGCAATGACTACCGTCTCACCCACTATTTTAAATGTAAAACTCAAGACCCTATCTCTCATCCTACCCCTTATAATTATACCATACCTCCTTATCAGATATGAAAACCAGTAATGGTCAGGGTTCCACTACCCTAAATACCAAACCAGCACCCCCTTAGCCCCATACATTTCAGAACACTCTACTTACTATCCAGCCTCTAATACAACAACCCCAAGCAACCTTTATCTTCATAAGTCAAAACAAGTTCACCCTAAATCCAAATACTACCAAAAGCTGTTATATAAACTCATGAAGTTATTAGCTAACTTACGAAAAAAATCTAACAAGGGATGGAGACATCCACCCTAACCCAGGCCCATCCTCTGCCACAGGCTCTACTAGCCCACTATCTATGCTCAGGCCTTCTAACTCCCTCCTGACCTGCATTCTAAATATAAGAAGCCTAAACAACAAGGTACATAACCTGCATGCCCTATTAGCAATTTACCTCCCCGATATACTGTGTCTAACAGAAACCTTGCTAAAGCCATCAACCAAAGATAATGAGATCTTGCCACCTGGGTATAAAATACTCAGGGCTGATCGCACTAATAGAAAAAGAGGTGGGGTAGCTGTGCTATATAAAAGCACACTTAACGTCACAGTCACCCCCATTCAACCACCCCATGTCTCCAATGCTGAAATACTGTCTATCAAACTGCAACTTAATGTACACAAAAATGTAAATATAATTGGTATTTACATCCCCCCCGGCAACAACTATGACACCCTGGAGGACATTCTTAATTGGATATCTACCAACTACCCTCAATAAACTATTGTTCTGGGGGATTTTAATATTGACTGGAACTCATGTTCATCAGACTCCTCCTCCACCCATATTAACCTCTATGGATTTTCACAGACCATATCTTCCTCCACCAGAAAAGGTAAACCTAACCAAAAAGAGAGTATCCTTGACTGGATATTTATCAACAGTCATCCCCATATGTACATGTCAGGAACCCTCCCCAATGACCTTAGTGACCACCTCATCACATACATGATTAAATACAAGGCAGTCAGCACTCATCTGCCCACCTATAGGTCTGTCAGAAGCAAAAAGAATTTTGACCCCACAAAATTCAAAACCAAACTCAAATTATGTAATTGGTCAGATCTAAAACACCTTCCCCTTGATGAGGCAGTAGTATATTTTAATACTAAATTCCTAAACATACTTGATTCTCACGCTCTGAAACGGTCAATCAGAACTAAAAAAAAATCGCCCCATGGCTTTCAAAAGACTCCAAGTCTAAAATCATACTCAGAAATAAAGCATGTACGAAGTGGCATACTACTAAAGCCCCCCCAGATCATATTAATTTCCAGCAGCTAAGGAATGTGACTAAAAAAGCCATCATACTTGACAAAAAAACTATTACTGCCATCTACAACAGAAACATCAAAATAACCCTCAAAAGTTTTAGGCAGGTATAAATAATCTTCTCCACCCAGGTCAATCCTCCACTCCTACCCCAGCAGCATCCTGTCATAAAAGTTCTGAAGAAGTGGCAAATACCTTCAATAGTTTCTTTACAGAGACTATCCAGTCCTTGGTCAACCAACTAACTCCTAGTGGCTCTACAGTAAATGATCCTATACCCAACTCGCTACTCTCTTTTAACCTCCAACCAGTCTCCACATCCCTCATCCAATCCTTACTGAAAAAACTAAAGCCAACTACCCTCTCAGCTGACCTTCTCCCAGCTGAATACCTGCAAAAAGCTGCAGATACTATAGCATACCCCATCTCTATCTTAATCAATAGAACCATAACAGAAGCCACCATCCCCTCAATCTGGAAAATATCCTACGTTATACCACTCCATAAAGGATCGCACATCTACAGAACTATCTAACTATAGACCGATAGCCATATTGTCACCACTTGCCAAAATCATGGAGAAGTGTGTGCACAAACAACTCCTATACTATCTCATTCAGAATAAACTCCTGACCAACTCGCAACATGGTTTTAGACCTCACCACAGTACATCTACTGCCCTCCTCTCTTTTACCAATGTAATTAACCAAAACCGGAATAACAACAAAATATCTTCAGCCCTCTTTCTGGACCTGTCCAAAGCCTTCGATATGGTTAACTATCAGCTACTCATCCACACTCTGAAAACCTTATCCTTAGATAACCAAGCTCTCCAATGGTTCCATGCCTACCTCACTGGTAGACAACAAGCAGTACTATGGCAGAACATGCTCTCTTGCCTGTTACCTAATACCATAGGAGTTCCCCAAGGCTCCATATTAGGACCTCTTCTCTTTTCAGTCTTTATTAATGATCACCATACAGTCATCCCAGATGCTACCTGCATTCAATATGCAGATGACTCTACACTAGTATGTTCTGACACCTCTCCAATAAACCTGCTATCAACAACCCAGCATATATTTACCATAGATGAAAACTGTCTCTCTAATCATCACCTGATCTTAAACCCAAACAAAATCAAACTACTACTTTTCTCTCCCACTCGTAAATCCTCAACAACATCTTTTACCATAAAATCTAACAACGGCACTATAATCTCCCCAGACCCCTATACAAAACTTTTAGGAGTAACTACTGACATCAATCTTAGATTTGACATGCATGTTAACCAAACCATTAAATCCATAAACAAGAAACTTCTTCCTAACTCCAATGGCTAGAGCAACTATTGCCCGCTTGCATCTTCTCTCTGCCCTTCTTTATGCCTCTCCCGTACTTACTAACCTTAGCAAATCTGACATTAACAAACTCTCCAGTTGCTATAATCATATCATCAGATTTAAAACTGGCATGCCCTATAGGACACACCACTGCCTTAACCTAAAAAACCTTGGCTGGATAGAACTGCCAAAACTCCTCCAGCTAAACCAACTTACAGAAGCATTTAAAATTCTCAAAAAACCTAACAACACCCCTGCACTGAAAAATATAATCATCCCATACAGCAATCTAGGCTCTCTCCGCTCATCAAATAGACTGCTTGTTCAAACAATCAAATCCTATCATTCTTACTACCTCCTTAGCCCATTTCAAAAAGAGTCTAAAACTTCATTTCAAATCACATTGGCTTTGTCCATGCTCCAGCCCTGATTAGCTCATTCCTTTAAACTAGGGTACAAACATCCTCTGGCTCACCCTAGTAGAGAAACTAAACCTTTTAATTATGGGAACGATCTAACTCTATACTTGTTTGACTGACTCTAACTATAAATAGACACCTTTATATAATTTTGTAAATGTTTACCTGAGGTATGGGGTCTGTAACCCCAACAGGATCTATGGATAGAAACTAAACTCATAATCTGTCTTTGTCGTATCTTAAGCTAGCATGTTTGAACAAGTCTGTAAAATCTTTTTCTCACAAATATTTTACCATATGTAACATTTTTCTAATGTATCTATGTTGGAACTTTTCTCCCCAGGCCTCCGCTGAAAATGGACATGTATCCAGTCGAACTATCTTGTCAACAAATGTAAAATAAATTATAATAAATATAAAATAAACTTATATATCCTTGTATTTCTCACAACTTTAATGATCATTGCTCTAATCATTAAGGTACAGTTATTATTACACTACCCTATGGCCTTGGTTTGGCCGGTGGTATGTTTGTAAACAGTGTATACTTCAACTGTCTTATAGCTAAATTCTACATCTCTTACCTGGTATACCTGTGGAGGGAATATTTGTTAACACTACCTCACTATTTCTACACATATTCCCAGATTCAGAGTTAATATTATGCACATACCTCTCAATCTGTTAATGCACACACTCTGGTTATAGCTTGACAACATGGGGGTAGAAATGGGACATTTTGAATATTGCTCTCATAAACTTTTGGTGAGTTGCTAGAGTGACAGGTTTGTTCTCATATACATTTTCTGAAGGTTTTGAGGTCTGAAAATCAGATTTATGTCATTATTTGCTGCCTAAAATTCTGAGATCATTCCAATGATTTGCCAGGGGGATAGGGTAACAGGCAGAAGATATGAGTCAATTATCTGGACATTCTGAACAAATCTGTACAGTTGAGAGGTATGATTATGCATACAGCTTACTACCACTCCCAGGATTAGAATCATGGCTGTGTCTGCTAAAAATACAATTTAAGTCACAGTACAGTGTGCTGTTTGGATATTGCTGTCTATCTCTTCACTGTTTTCTGTCTAAGTCTCTCTCGGTTGTACAATCTGACCTTGTAATTACAACAGTCTTATACAGACATCCCTAGACATTTTTATTATGTAGCACAGTATGGGTAACAGTGGTAACTTAACACAATATTACTATTCAGAGAATGCAACACTAAAAATGCCCTACAATACCACAGTAAACACAACCAGTCCAGGATTTAGAGCTTTATTACCAAGTAGTTACAATTTTATTTAAATACGACATATATGGGACTATTACTGTCATATTTTCTGGTTTATTCAGTGCAACCCATACACACAACAGTTTTTATACTGCCAGATGACTTTCTACTACTTTATATTTATTTGGTATGACTACTACAAGCAGGATTGTTACTCACCAGCCTCACGATGCAGCCTTTGCAGCCTACTAGCATGGGCTTCCTGATTCACAGCCCACTCAGCTGCAGCTGCAAAAGGAAATGGAGACATATTCAGGCATACCTATCCATCACACACACACACACACACACACACACACACACACACACACACACACACACACACACACACACACACACACACACACTGGACTTTAGTAAACAGTAATGGTATGACTACTTACACACTGCTGGGACATCACCCCTCTGCCTTGATTCTTGGATCCACTGGTCCAAGAGCTCCGTCTTCCTCCATTTCAGGTTGGCATAGTGGTGCCTGCTCACCAGTCTGAGGGATACCAATGGCACTGGTGAGGTCACGGGCGAGACGGTCCCAGGCTTCCACTTTATAATAGGAGCCTTGGTACTGGCCCTGCAGCAGTCTCTCATCATGTTTTTTTTACCAGGAGTTCTATCATGAACTTGGACTCCTGGATGCCCCAGCACTTTGCCCGGAAGCGCAATCCCTCTCCGACTCTAGCCATGCTGCCTACAGTGGGAAGCTGCAACCAGTTATGAGCTGTATTCCCACCTGTGGGGTTTAAATACGGCCAATTTCCTGCCCTTTGCCGTGATTGGATGGTTTTGAATATGCTGAGCTAAGCTAAGTTACAGGCAAACCTACTTAGCTAAGGTTGGCATTGCTTAAAGGGACAGGCTCAGCACTGCTTACCAATGAGCAAATCCACTTAGCTGGGCTACTCATTGCTTAGCAGTCATATTTACATAATGCTTAGCATAGCTTATTTTTTATTTTATAGAATATCTGCTGTATGGCAATGATTCAGCATTCATTACATATTATAAATTTGTTTACTGTCCCTGACATTCCCAATGTGCTTTCATTACATTTATTCATGTGTGACTATACGTATGGGGCACTTGTGTTTATATGGGAATGTCACAACTTTACTACACTGACACCTCACATCTGGACCTGATGCAGTACTCCGGTTAACAAATATATGTTATTTATTAGGTAATACAAAAAATTGTTTATGTACTGGTGTCATATTTGAAATGCGAGTGGCTGTTCACAAAGCGTACGCTCTAACCACTACACTATTGCAATACTGCTTATGTTGGATGTGTCTTGCTCTTTAACTTCTTATGCTGTTTAAGCTGGACTAAGCACAGCTAAGCAACAGGCACAGTTCTACCTGACATAATCGAAACCCCAGAACACCGACAACGAAATTACCGACACCACATAACTGACAGTGCAAAAACACAAAACCTCACATGCCCGACAACGAAATAACCGACGGTACACAAACACGAAACCTCATACACTGCACACACCACAATAACAACAATCAACAAACAAAACACATCCCCTGTCCAAAAACCACACACACAACACAAGCACACCAAAATCCCTACAAACCCACACTAAACCACACATACACAACTATCTACAACCCTAACCCAAACCCTAACCCTAAGGTCCATCACTATCGCATACTCAGCTAACCAGCGCCCTAACCCTAACTCACTTAACCCGCCCCTAACCCAAAGACTATCACTACCGCACACTTACCTAACCTAGTCCCTAACCCTAACTCACTTAACCCACCTCTAACCCAAACACTATCAGTACCACACACTTACCTAAACCGCGCCCTAACCCTAACTCACTTAACCCGCCCCTAACCCAAAGACTATCACTACCGCACACTTACCTAACCCAGTCCCTAACCCTAACTCACTTAACCCACCTCTAACCCAAACACTGTCACTACCACACACTTACCTAACCTGCGCCCTAAGCCTAACTCACTTAACCCGCCCCCAACCCAAAGACTATCACTACCGCACACTTACCTAACCTAGTCCCTAACCCTAACTCACTTAACCCACCTCTAACCCAAACACTATCAGTACCACACACTTACCTAAACCGGCCTAACCCTAACTCACTTAACCGCCTAACCCAAAGACTATCACTACCGCACTTACCTAACCTAGTCCCTAACCTAACTCACTTAACCCACCTCTAACCCAAACACTATCAGTACCACACACTTACCTAAACCGCGCCCCTAACCTAACTCACTTAACCCCCTAACCCAAAGACTATCACTACCAGACACTTACCTAACCCAGTCCCTAACCCTAACTCACTTAACCCACCCTAACCCAAACACTATCACTACCACACACTTACCTAACCTGCGCCCTAAGCCTAACTCACTTAACCCGCCCCCAACCCAAAGACTATCACTACCGCACACTTACCTAACCCAGTCCCTAACCCTAACTCACTTAACCCACCTCTAACCCAAACACTATCACTACCACACACTTACCTAACCTGCGCCCTAAGCCTAACTCACTTAACCCGCCCCTAACCCAAAGACTATCACTACCGCACACTTACCTAACCCAGTCCCTAACCCTAACTCACTTAACCCACCCCTAACCCAAACACTATCACTACCACACACTTACCTAACCTGCGCCCTAAGCCTAACTCACTTAACCCGCCCCAACCCAAAGACTATCACTACCGCACACTTACCTAACCCAGTCCCTAACCCTAACTCACTTAACCCACCTCTAACCCAAACACTATCAGTACCACACACTTACCTAAACCGCGCCCTAACCCTAACTCACTTAACCCGCCCCTAACCCAAAGACTATCACTACCGCACACTTACCTAACCCAGTCCCTAACCCTAACTCACTTAACCCACCCCTAACCCAAACACTATCACTACCACACACTTACCTAACCTGCGCCCTAAGCCTAACTCACTTAACCGCCCCAACCCAAAGACTATCACTACAGACACTTACCTAACCCAGTCCCTAACCCTAACTCACTTAACCCACCTCTAACCCAAACACTATCACTACCACACACTTACCTAACCTGCCTAAGCCTAACTCACTTAACCCGCCCCTAACCCAAAGACTATCACTACCGCACACTTACCTAACCCAGTCCCTAACCCTAACTCACTTAACCCACCCCTAACCCAAACACTATCACTACCACACACTTACCTAACCTGCGCCCTAAGCCTAACTCACTTAACCCGCCCCAACCCAAAGACTATCACTACCGCACACTTACCTAACCCAGTCCCTAACCCTAACTCACTTAACCCACCCCTATCCCCACAGACCGTCAATGTCTACACTTACCTTACTCGCACCCTAACGTCCGTCACTACCGCATACTTACACAGCCTTTTCCCATGTCGGCATCCTCAGCGTCGGTGTTTTCATCCATCGCGTCGGTCTTCTGCTTGTCGATCTTCTGGTGCTCGTGATTCACTTGTCGGTGTTTTCCGCTGTCGATGATGTCAGGTAGACCCACAGGCACACCTGTGCAGCTACGCTTAAATTTTGTCTCATTAATAAAAAAAGTTTTGCTGTATTATTTAAGCTCTACCCTTCAGAATATCCCTGCTAATGCTAAACCATGTACTTTTATCAGCTATCTGCTTCAAGGTGGGCATACCTCTCAACCTCTCGGAGCAAAAACTATGGTCAAACCCTAAAACGATGGGGGGACAAATAGGGACAGATTTTAAATATTGCTCTTACAAAATTAGATAGTTGATATACTGATAGATCTTGCATTAGCATGGATTTTATGACGGATGTGGAGTCTTTTAAACTCAAATGTTTGTCATTATTTAATGACTTCAATACTAAGCTATTTTCCAGAAAGGTACAGATTTTAGGAGGAGCACACCAAACATATGTGACAAACATCTGGACATTCTGCAAAAATCTGTACAGTTGAGAGGTATGTTCCTGATGTGTTAGGGGTGTTATGAGCATTCTCGCTCATTTTAATTACCAAAAGGCAATTCTGGAGTGCAGGGGTGTGTCTATTGTGAGAGCTCTGCTCTCAGACACACCCCCTGCACTCGTACATGGCTCCGTGTAAGTTTAACAGCACAGGCAGTGCACCTTCATGAATATGCAAGGCGCGCTACCGTGCTGTATAGGAGCAGTCCCTGCCATGCAGGAATAGCTTATTCCTGCATGGCTGCTTGCTGAAAACCAGGGTATATCACATTCTGAATAGAAGGTGTCCAAATTTGACAATATTCTAGCCAGTCATGCAAGCTGTCCTTTGACAACTGCCTTCTTCTGGAATTCAGGGTGCAAACTAAAATAATGTAGGTAGGAGTTCAAAAATGTGGGTTTATGATAAATATTAGAAGTAAAGGTCTGATTTATTAAATCTTTACCTGTCGTACTGTCCAAATAAGAAATAGAATTGACATCATAACAATAAGAAAATTTCAAAAAATGAACTGTATTGTTAATATAATCCAAGAACTGCAAGATAAAAATATCATCCAGGTATCTATTGTAAAACAGCCTGGAACTAGAAAAATTATTATTAAAAACGTATTCATTCTCCCATTGTGCCATAACATAGCTTGCAAAACTGGGGGTGCAAGCCACCCCCTTAGCTACACTGGTAGGCTGTCTAAATATCTGTCCTTTAAAAAATATACAATTATTTTGGAGAACAATCTCCATCAATGAAATGATAGCATTGGCCTTAATACTGTTATGGCCAGAATCAAATAACTGTTTTTCATACCAACTCAAGCCCACATCATGTGGGATAACTAAAAATAAATTATGGATGTCAATCGTAACAAAAGTGCCTTACTAACAAAAGGAACCGTGTTGAGTTTCTCTAGCAACCGCCATGAATCGTTACAAATATATTTGATATTCTCTAACCCAACCTAGTGTTATGGTCGATCCATTTAGCGTTATAGTAAGTTTTGGATCTAGATCCACTGACAATAGGTTGAAAAGGTGGATTCATGACGGTCTTATGTATCTTGGGGATACCAAAGATACTAGCAAGGACAGGTTTGTCATTGTACATGAATGCATAATCATTTTCATTGATTTCACCCTGTAAAAGCATATCCTGCAACAACAAATTGATTTTATGGAAAGCAATATTCACTTCATTGCATGAGACCTCCTCATACATATCAGACATTAAAAGAGAATTACTACAACTCATATAAACATTTTTGTCCATAATTACAATACCACCCCCTTATCAGATGACATAATAGATATATCTCTATCATAAGCCAAATCTTTGAACAATTGAATCTCCCATTCAGTCATATTGACAAAACTAGAACCAACATAATTGTTGACACACGCACGTATTTGAAACTCTCATGATTTCTCAAACAATTCTCTATTAAATGTTAAAGGGGGGTTAAAACAACTCTGTCAAGTCAAGACCTGTTTATATGCAAAACTTTCATTGCCATTAAATAACAATGATAAATTGAGTTTATGAGCAGTTGAAAACTGGAGGAGTAATAGGTAGTGGGGACGTTCTAGTCACTGCAATTTTTTTTAGGGCAATGCAGTGATGGGTGTTATGGTGACTGTTTGTAACGAATTTAGCTATCTTATTATAGCAAGTTTCTAATTTAGATTGCAAGGAACATTGTAAGTTGGTAAGTAAAAGTGTTCCATAAGTTAAAGATGGGAGTAGGTATGATGTTGCTAGCATTTGTTTATTATGGAGGGAGAGGAACTTATTATGTCTATAGAGTAATCCTAACTTTGTATGGGTCTTACTAATATTGTTTTGGATGTATAGATCAAATTTGAGGTTTTTGTTGATTATTACCCTAATAGTTTAGTGTGGGTTACTAGATCAATTTTTGTGGAGTTAGGGGAGAATATGTTGAATTCAGCTTTGTTTATAGGGGATTGTCTCTTGGGTGTAAAGGTCATTAGTTTTTTTTTTTTTTGTTTTGTTTTTTTATTTAAAGAAAGGTGGTTTTTGCAAAGGCATATTTCAACAGAGGAAAAAGCTGCTTGAGTGTTTTGCAGAAGTGTATTTAAGGTGGGTGCAGAACAGACTATGGTGGAGTCATCTGCATACTGGACAAGGGAGTCATGTAGGGTGGTTTGGTGTAGGTTGTTAATAAAGACATTGAAAAAAAGGAGGCTTAAAATTGAGCCTTGGAGACACCTGTAGGGTTTTGAAGGAAAGGGGAAATGGAATTTTGCCATTTAATGGTATGCTCTCTGTTGGAGAGATAGCTTTTAAACCAGCTGAGAGACTGGGGACATAGTCCTATACTATTGAGCTGAGAGAGAAGGATTGAATGAGAGAGTGTATCAAATGCTTTAGATAGATCTATGGAGAGAGTGGACACAATGTATCCTGAGTTCCTAGCTTTGTTAACTGTGTCTAAGAAGGAGAGTAGAGGTGCTATGGCCTGGGTGGAATCCATGTTGAGTTGGGGAGAGGATTTTTTTAGGAGATATCCTAATAGTTATTTTTGTTCATATTTTTCAAGAATTTTAGAGATAGGGGAAAGTATAGCAATTGGTCAAAAGCTGGAGATTTCAGCTGAGGGGCCACCTTTATGAAGAGGAAGAATGATTGCTTTTTTTCCATAGACTTTGGGACATAGGATTCCTATACTGATCTATTAATCAGAATGCTGATGGGGTAGGCCACTGCATCAGCCGTGATTTTAAGAAATGTAGCTGGGATTTGATCGGCTGAGTTAGAGTAAGGTTTTAGTTTTAGAAGTGTTTTGATAAGTGAGGTAGGAATGGGAGAGTGGTTAAATTCTGGATAGGAGGGCTGTTGAGAGCAATTTGAAGGAGGGGTGTTGATGCTTGGGGTAGCATGTCCCTTGGTATGTGGGGTAATGTGAGCATTTTTATTATTAGAAAGTTGTGGAGGAGGATGAAGGGAGGGGAGTTTGTAGGAATAGAATTTTAAGGAAGAAGTATGGACAAGGTAGCAGTAACATTGGCAATGGTAGCAATAAAGAAGGTATTAAAGGTTTTGACTATATGTTCAGGAGGCATGTCAGGGTATCGGCAGGGACTAGGTTTAGTGCTGGGGGTTAAAAGATTGTTGATGGAAGACCAGAACATTTTGGGGCTGTTTTTTTATATATTTTCTGGTTATGATAGTATTGCTGCTTGTCTTTAGTAATGAGTTTTTTAGCTTGGTTTCAGAGCTGTTTATAGTAGATGAAGTCGGAAGAATTTTTTGATTTGAGCCAGAATTTCCATGCTTCATCGCTAGAAGACATAATTTGTTTAGTATATTTTGTTAGCCAAGGGATATTATTACTTTTTACTCTTTTGGTTCTAGTGGGGGCTAGAATGTTCACTATATTAAGAAAGTGTTATTGAACTGAAGCAGAGCATTATCTAATGGGAGAGTATTGAGACAGTTCCAATTAAGGCTTGATAAGATACCATACAGACACCAAAAATGATGATAGTACTATTGAGGCACAGGCGGGGTTGTCAGGGGCCAAAACTGCACCATCGTTTGACATCCCCTTCCTAGCCACCCCAACACTGCACACAGTTACAGTGCCTATACATACCCCATCACCAGTAGCTATAGCAGAGGGACAGTTAGCGGTTGGTGGCAGTGCACAGGAGAGTGTGGTATCTATGCCAACTGTGTCTAGTCACAGCAGGCATAGCCAGATGTTTGGCAGGGCACCACATAGGCAGATGTACCAGGGTGCTCGTGGTAGAGCCGCTGGTCATCATGCCCCTGGCAGAAGTGCCAAAACTGGTACCACCAGGTGCATGTTTCAGATTGTCATGGGGGCACAGGCACGTATAGAACTGTACAACAGACAGGGCCTGAGGCTGCAGAGGGCTGCTCTCACATCTGCAAGTGACAACCTCCATGAACTGTCTGGTGCCCTCCGTGATTAGACAGAGGTCAAGGATAGACGGTTGGGTGAGAAGGTGGGCTTCATCAACCATGGTGTTTTCTGTGCTTGAACATGTGGTGGGAGTGCAGCGACGGCTGCGTGGATGTAGGCCAGCAACACCAACAGCTGGCGGTCGACGTGGACATGCTAGGATACCAAGGCGCTCCCGTAGTGGCAGTACCAGCCCCAGCACTGCAGGGTGGTGCTGTCCACACCACACCACAGCAGGCAACGTGTATGTGGCCCTGACCAGTCCCAGGAGAGACCTGGTTCCAGTGGATATCTGTCATCATCAGGGAAGAGTAGCACATCGAGGCCTGTACCTAGATGTGCCCATGGAACCCTTGGCAGGCACAGTCCACGCATCTTCAAACCTAACACATTTCTTAGACATTGCATGTGAATGTACAGGACATATGTCACATATCAGGCTCATAGGTTCATAGGTTCATAGGTTTATACTAGGCTAACTGCCCTAGGGCATTTATAAGCCTAGCCCAAAGTTATGTGGCTTACGCCGCCCCTTATGTTAGAAATACTGTGCCCATTAGTTTGTTGTGCCTCTGTCCAGTAGTGACACAGAGATGATTCCCGGGGTAAACCTACGATCTCCCATCCACGGGTCAAGATTTCTCTTGAACAGAGACAGCGAGGTGATCTGCCTCACATGGACCGGGATTTTATTCCACAGCATGGGGAGTCTCTAGGTGATAAATCTGTCCCTCCAGCACGTCCTATTTATATCCATGCTAAGGTTTAAGTCTCTTGCTCTAGTGGTTTTGGTGGATTTGGATTTTTTGAGGTGGAGCATGTCCATTAATTCCGGGTTGGTCATGGCCTTGTATGTCAGGCACAGGTCACCTCTGAGCAGATGGTATGCAACTGAATAGAGTTGGAGTTTCTTCAGTCTGGCAGCATATGACAGGTTTTGGAGTCCCTTTATCCTTTTGGTGAGGAACTTTTGGGGTCTCTCCAATTGCTGCAGGTGTCGGGTGAGATACATCCCGAATGGGGCATTGTACTCGATCATTGGTCTGATAAGTGAAGAGTACAGGGGAACAATGACCTCACTTGATCTGGATGTGAATCCCTTCATGATCAGGTGGGCAATGTAGAAGGTCTTTCAACCACTTTAGCAATGTGAGCGTCAACGAGAGGCCACTGTCAACCTGGGTCCCCAGGTCCCTGATAACCTCTTCTGTGCTTAGTGGGTTGCCACCTATATGGTAGCTTGGGGTTACCTTGTTTTTCCCGAAGGGTATGACTATACACTTTTTTGCGTTTAACTTCAGGCCATGGCTCTGGCACCAGCTATCAGTTTCCGTGAGACCCCTCTGAAGGATGTCTGTGTCTGATGTACTATCCACTATGGCACCCAGTTTGCAGTCATCCGCAAACTTTGTCACCCATAGTCCTCCTATGTTTGCCTGTACTTCTGAGAAGTAGATGCCGAACAATAGGGGGCCAAGGACTGAGCCCTGTGGGACTCCACTTGTAACCGGCTTGGAGTCTGACATGGCTCCAGCAACTCTAACACTGTGGGCTCTGTCCTTTAGCCAGTTTGCAACCCATCTTGTGACATATGGGTTTGCATTTAAGCCGGTAAGTTTCTCTATAATACCCGAGTGGGGTATTGTGTCGAAAGCTTTGGCAAGGTCAAGGTAGGCTGTATGGACTGCCTTTCCCTCATTAATAGCCTTGGTGACTGTTTCGAAGAAGTCGACCAAGTTCAAAAGGCAAGATCTGCCCTTGACAAAGCCAAACTGGGTTGGGTCCAAGGTCTGCAAGTCCCCTATGCCCTTGTTTATGAGTTCCATTATGATCCTCTCCATAGCTTTGCAGACCAGGCTTGTTAAGCTTATGGGGCGGTAATTACCAGGGTCCGTAGAGGCACCGCCTTTGTGGAGTGGGACCACAGTTGCCGTATGCCACTCCTTGGGCACATATCCTGTGGTGAGGCTAAGATTAAACAGCTGCCTTATGTGTGGGTTTAGTTCTTCATTGAGTTCATGTAGCACACAGCCGGGGTCCCCATCCGTCCCATTGATGCTGTGTTTTAGATTTAGAGCGAGCAGCTTTCGCCTGTGCCTTTGACATGTCTGGGAGGCTACTCTCAGTTGGGATAGTTATCTCTCCTTTTGGGGGGGAGAGGGGGGGTGAAGTTTGCACTGAACCTGTCTGCCAGTATGTTGGCAATGTCTATGGGTACAGTGATTTTTGTATCATTTTGGACTAATTCTGAGCATATCTGGGAGTTTCCACCCAGGTTTCTGACATAGCTGAAGAAGGCCTTATGATTGTCTTTTGAATCTATGGCAGTTTTTCTCTCAAAGTTGGCCTTGGATGATTTTATGAGGGATCGTAGTTTCCTGCTAGTGCTGATCAAAGATGCCTTCCCTTTTTGGGATTTTGCTCTATCATGTAATAGCTTTCTCCTCTTATTGTAAAGTTTGTTTATGGCTGGGGTCCACCAGACTGGACGTTTGCCCTTGGTGGAAAGAGTCTTGGTTTTATTTGGGATTGCCTGATCCATGCAGTCCTGAAGGTGTTCATAGAAGGCATTTGTAAGGGCTTCCGCAGCTTGGGTTGTGGTTTCCATTGGCTCGGGGGCCTTGAAGGATACCACACCTGTCTTGAGTAGTGTGAAGTTTGCTTTAGAGAAGTTCTTCACTGTGGTCTTTTTTGTTTGGGGTGGGGGCGGGATGTGGATTTCTAGTGAGATTAGTTTATGATCTGATCTCACCAATGAGGGATATACTTCCGGTGTGGAGCATTTTGTCCCATTGTTCGTGATGATGAGATCTAGTATATTTTCTCCTCTTGTGGGGACGGTGACTAGTTATTCCATGGCATTTGAATTTATGAACTCCAGGAACCTTTGGGCTAGAAAGTTTGGGCTTGAGTAATGTTCCTAGTCTATATTCGGGTAGTTGAAGTCACCCAATATGATGGTGTTTGGTGATACATTTATACCCTCCAGTGTCTTCAGGAAGGCTGTGTGGGTTTCCTGAGTTTGAGAGGGTGGCCTGTAGCATGCTACAAATTGTAGAGCAGTTTTGCCTATGGTTAATTGCACTTGGATGGTTTCCGATGCTTTGTCTGTAGCCACCAACCTGGAGGTGTGGGTATCCTTGATGAATATGTATACACCCCCTCCTTTTGTGGTGTGGTCCGGGTTTTGGGGCCGGAACGCATGATATGAGATGAAACCTGATAGTGCCGGGGTGCTCTCAGGAGCCTTGAACCAGGTTTCAGTCACAGCACAGACATCGATGTTCTCCATACTGAGAAGGGCCTCGAGTGCATGCATTTTGAGATTTAGACTTCTGGCATTGAGCAGCATTACCCTTAGTTTCTTCACATTTTTGTTTTCTAGGGTGGTAGGTTTAGAGTTTGAGCCTTGCCTAAAAAAGGCACTATGGGGGTGGCAAGAGCCTTAGCCAATATCCGGAATCCCAGGGGTGACAGGTGCAAGCCGTCCCTTGCGAAGCAGCGTGGCTTGTCGAGCATGTCATCCCAGGCAGACAGGCACTGGATCCCCTTTGAATGACACCAGAAATTAAGCCAATTGTTAAAGCTGATCATCTTGTCACTATATTGTGGCATCATTCTTGGTGAAGGAAGGATACTGCTCAGGGTCAGGGTCATACCTGCCTGGGCTACATAATCAGAGAGCTCCTCTATGTCTCTTTTCATGTAGTCCAGGGAGGTACGTCTCAGGTCGTTCACACCAGCATGGACAATGACTGTGTCATACTTGTACTTGCTGTGGAGTGACCTGAGTGCTTGTGTTATGTGGCGGATTCTAGCGCCCGATAGGCAGCTTACCGTGACCTTCTCCTTGATCAGCCTGGTGAGTGGGACGTCAGTGTGTCTGACTATGGAGTCACCTATGACAAGTATGTTTGGTGTTGTATTTGGCCTTAAGGGCAGTGACTGCTTTGCACACTGATTTTGTTGTTTATGTGTTGTTTGTGTGGTGTATTGAGTTTGCAGTTGCTTGGGTGTCTGCTTTGGAGGCCTCTGCTGTTTAGGTAAATTTTTACTCAGAGCCTCCGAGTATGTCTTAGTGTGTTTATGTGTTTGATTCAGTGGTATGGTTGAGTTATGTGAGACTGGTATTGTGGTGTGTGTAGTTGCCTTCTCCTCCTGCCTGGTCTTGCCAGTCCTGAGTAGAGAGATCTCAGCCTCCAGTTTGGCTAAATAGCTGAATCTCTCGCAAGTGTTAGTGTTACGTGGGAGGAGGAGAGGGTTGTCCGTGTACATGAGGCAATTGTAACATTGTCTCAGAATTCCCAGATTCACCAACTGGGCAGGAGAGGACGCCAGCATCTGACTGTTAATATATGCAGTGATGTTGTCCCATGGCATATCAAGGAAGAGTGCATCATATCAATAAGGGTGTGTACACTCCCCATAGCCATGGTATGGTATGACGGTTGTCAGTGTAATAGTATTGGATTGGTCATACATGCACCTCTGATGTTGAGATCTGTAAACCAGACATCAGGCATTCACAAATGACATCTATCCACATATCATCCCAGGTTTGTGTCGCTGAAACACATAGGGGCTGTGAGCATTAGAGCAGACATAAATGACACAGTAATACACATTCAACAATGATTTGTACACCTGTGAGGTTTGGTGCACAGTACATGGCAGGGCGCAGAACAGGTGCACAGCAATACTGTGTACATGGGTGCAGTGTTTTCCAGGGTAAGGGGCATCACCTACTAACACAGCCTATGCATCACACACATGTATACTGTTGCTAGCATGGATTTACTATAGCTGCACTGGATGCTGTTGAGTACCATATGTTATGCATGTTGACAAATGGGTAATGGGAGGACTGTGTGTACTATCTTTGTGCTACCTTACCTGTATATGTGTGTGTGTGTGTGTGTGTGTGCATCTGTACAGGTAGATCATGCATATGTGAGATGTTTTATATAAATATATATATATATATATATATATAGAGTCTGCTGCGTAGTAGTAGTAATAAACAGATGTGCATAAGTGGTAGTATTGTGGACTTGTACTGTTAATGTAGTGTAATGCTGCACCCACCCTGTAGCAATGCCACAGCTGTGGCCACTGACATTGCATCTCTCACACTCTTATGTAGGTCCCTCTGGTATACCACCAAGGCAGCAGCCTGTAGCTGGTGAGTATGGTTTATGTTCATGCTTGCCAATACACTGGGCATGTAATGGCTATGGTATATTCCATGCACACATGTAGCACACCTACCCATAATGCATGCCATACATGTTCACGTATTGTTGCTGTTAAATGCACTGTATCACAGTGGTGGCTATGATGGGGTATCTGAAGGGTATGTCAGACACCTGCAAGATAACCTGCAAGATAACTAACACCCTGTCATTGCAAAATGTGTCCATAGGGATGAACATAATGGTGGGACACATGGCTTACAGTGGGGACATGTGTGAAACATCACCCTTATACAGTGCAACAACAGTGTATATACCGGTATTACAATGGCAACTGTTACAGATCTACACTATGCATAACATAATACTGTGGTCCACATTATTACCTGGGACTAGGCTGTTATGTGTGATGTTCAGTGTATGGGACACTGCAAACTGACACACGCGTAGGCCATACTTGTCAAGCACCTGCAGAAAAGCTAAAGGTGGGGAGGGTGTGTCAGCATGACACACCAGTGCACTGCAGCAGGGATCCTAAAGATGCTAAGAGTTGCTGTATCTGCATACAGTCAGGTTCAGGAACTGTGGCAGATGTAGCCCTCCCCCCACAGGAATAGTGACGGCAGTGTGAAAACAATAAGGGATGTGCACATGAGTAGACCTTGCAATCATGCAGAGTTGGGGGATGTGCAGGGCAGAATGATCATATACTGGGAAATGCAGATGGTCCATGCTAGTTTACCCCTGCCAGAAATAGTGACTGCTGTAGTACACATAATAGGTGCAACAAACCGTCATGATAAGGGCGTGCACACATATGCACCCACAGAGTGTATGCAACGCGATCAGCATCTCCACACCTAACACATTTCTTAGACATTGCATGTGAATGTACAGGACATATGTCACATATCAGGCTCATGTACTGTTAATATATGCAGTGATGTTGTCCCATGGCAGATCAAGGAAGAGTGCGTCATATCAATAAGGGTGTGTACACTCCCCATAGCCATGGTACGGTATGACGGTTGTCAGTGTAATAGTACTGGATTGGTTGGATTGGTGTGTGTGTGTGTGTGTGTGTGTGTGTGTATGTGTGTGTGTGTGTGTGTGTGTGTGTGTGGGGGGGGGAGTTATTTTGACTGCAAGTGTAATCTGCACCTCTGATGTTGAGATCTGTAAACGAGACATCAGGCATTCACAAATTACATCTATCCACACATCATCTTAGGTATGTGTCGCTGAAACAAATAGGGGCTGTGAGCATTAGAGCGGACATAAATGACACAGTAATACACATTCAGCAATGGTTTGTACACCTGTGAGGTTTGGTGCACAGTACATGGCAGGGTGCAGAACAGGTGCACAGCAATACTGTGTACATGGGTGCAGTGTTTTCCAGGGTAAGTGGCATCACCTACTAACACAGCCCATGCATCACACACATGTATACTGTTGCTAGCATGGATTTACTATAGCTGCACTGGATGCTGTTGAGTACCATATGTTATGCATGTTGACAAATGGGTAATGGGAGGACTATGTGTACTATCTTTGTGCAGCCTTACCTGCATGTGTGTGTGTGTGTGTGTGTGTGTGTGTGTGTGTGTGTGTGTGTGTGTGTGTGTGTGTGTGTGTGCGTGTGTGTGCGTGTGTGTGTGTGTGTGTGTGTGTGTATGTGTGTGTGTGTGTGTGTGTGTGTGTGTGTGTGTATGTGTGGGGGGGTATTTTGACTGCAAGTGTAATCTGGTGAAGTGGAGAGGGGTTGATACATGTAGGATGTGTGTGTGTTTGTGTTGGTGTCCATGTATGCACATGTGTGATTGTGGGATTGTTCATACTGCAGTACTTCTCTTTGGGATCATGCAGTACATGGACGTGGACTGACACATGAGACACCAGGAATACTTGTTTGATATGTAATCATAGGACAGCTGATAGTATAATAAGGTCTGTAGCATGGAACATGCTTTGGGAGGGAAAGTAGACACCAGGTATACCCTTAATATTGCAATCAGCAGAGAGGTGAATGACTACCCACGTATGCAGTACTGCAGATGCATTGGGGAATTACTAGACAACACCAGGGAGTGTATCCATATATTACTGTTGTCAACATGATAGGTTGATTGAGCAGCAGATCTGGCATGTACTGAGCAATACTTACACATGACACTCCAGTGCGTGACATTATGGAGTGAAAGTAGTAGCCCCTAACATATAGGGGCCATGCTTATGATGTCCAGACATACACAGGGTGAACACTGGATGACAGGAGTGAGGCCATGTAAAACCTACTCCACTCAAGTCAAGAAGGTAATGGAGTAACAGGTCTTGTGTTGTGATCGCTCATCTAGGCATTTAAAGGAATGATACATTAATGAGTGGTATTAATGAGTGTATGTTACCAAGTGTGATGCAGGATGGAGAACTTATGTGAATAAACGTGGGACTGTCTGTAAAATTAGGGACAGGTAGGCATTAAGGTGGAATATGTGTGTGTGTGCGTGTGTGTGTATGTGTGTGTGTGTGTGTGTGTGTGTGTGTGTGTGTGTGTGTGTGTGTGTGTGTGTGTGTGTGTGTGTGTGTACGTGTGTACTGTTATGCAATGCTGTACAGGTCTTAAATTGTCTTTCTTGTTTTCCCCCACAGGTGGCGAGGTGGGTCAGGGTCACTCCTGCTTGCACTCTGATGTTGGTGTCCATAGAGACACCGAAGATGATGATAGTACTGTTGAGGCACAGGCGGGGTTGTCAGGGGCCAAAATTGCGCCATCGTTTGACATCCCTCTCCTAGCCACCCCAACACTGCACACAGTTACAGTGCCTATACATACCTCATCACCAGTAGCTATAGCAGAGGGACAGTTAGCAGTTGGTGGCAGTGCACAGGAGAGTGTGGTATCTTATGCCTACTGTGTCTAGTCACAGCAGGCATAGCCAGATGTTCGGCAGGGCACCACATAGGCAGATCTACCAGGGTGCTCGTGGTAGGGCCGCTGGTCATCATACCCCTGGCAGAAGTGCCAAAACTGGTACCACCAGGTGCATGTTTCAGATTGTCATGGGGGCACAGGCACGTATGGAACTGTATAACAGACAGGGCCTGAGGCTGCAGAGGGCTGCTCTCACATCTGCAAGCGACAACCTCCATGAACTGTCCGGTGCCCTCCATGATTAGACAGAGGTCAAGGATATATGGTTGGGTGAGATGGTGAGCCTCATCAACCGTGGTTTTTCTGTGCCTGAACATATGGTGGGCGTGCAGCGATGGCTGCATGGATGTAGGCCAGCAACACCAACAGCTGGAGGTTGACGTGGACATGCTAGGATACCAAGGCACTCCCGTAGTGGTAGTACCAGCCCCAGCACTGCAGGGCAGTGCAGTCCACACCACACCACAGCAGGCAACGTGTATGTGGCCCTGGCCAGTCCCAGGAGAGACCTGGTTCCAGCGGATATCTGTCATCATCAGGGGAGTGTAGTACATCGAGGCCTGTACCAGGATGTGCCCATGGAACCCTTGGCAGGCACAGTTCACATGTCTGTGGCTGGAGGTGGTGAACTGCACACCCTGCCAAGTATGGTCTGCAGCTGTCCAAGAAACACCTGTATAGGGCAGCCACATGGCAGACCTGTGCATGCATACCCACGCACTATACGAACACACCTAGGGCAACCCCATACCTACACACATCACATCACCACTCCCATTTCAACTAATTACTCCTCTCACCCCATGGTGTCAAATGTATGGCCCACCCTCGGTCTCTGGCAAACCAACAACGCACCCTGTGCATATGATGATACTTGTGCCTCATCCCTGTCATCCTTAACAATGATGCAGGGACAGGCTAATATGGTTCTGATGCACACTGTGACTGGACTACAGTGTACCAATGTACAGCCAGGTAACATATCAGGAGTAATGTTTAATGCATATATGTCAGGTAGTGTAGCTGTCCAGCCATGATGCATTATAGCTGTTATTAACACTGAGTGATTGTGGTCTCCATAATGTTATCCATTTGTGTCATAGGTGTACATGTGTCAGCAGGAGGATGGTCTGCAGTCATATCCCACAAGAGGTATGGCACTGTTGTGACACCATGGCTGTGACATATCCTGGCTACAGTTGAACACATGTCACAGGTTTGTATAACAGTTACTGCCTGTGCCACATGGACAGGTGACCTGCTGGGGCATGTATAATCAGCAACCTGATGTAGACCCATCCACATACACACGCACTCTTACTTGGCAACACTGGGACTAGACCCCTACCTAGGTATGTAGTGCTACTGAAGTGTGTGGCTTTCATTGCACACACCACACAGCGTTTATGGTGAGGTGTGTTTCAGGTTACATGTTACATTCAGAACATCCTCAGACATATACACTATGGTAATGGGGGATGTAATGTTGTATATGGACACTACATAGTGTGACATGCCATCATATACACATTAACAGACACATAACAGGCAGACACACATCCGAGAGACCTGGGCCTATCGGTGCTAACTAACTTGTTAATGTGTCCAATGTGTTACAGTTAGGCTGCACACAGTGCATACATAACTGGGCTGGACTGTGGTATCAGTTGCCTGTATGGTTAATGGTGAGAGTGGTCAGTATACAGTGGTACATGGGACATATACTGGGTGTACCATGATGCAATGACAGTGTACACAGCATCCACATCCCACAGTGGCCATTGTACTCACTGCAACCCATGTTGACATGCCCATCATCACACATTGCCCAGGACTGCGATACAACCCATTGTATATCCCAACAGTGGTACTACAGGGATATGCATCTAATGCACATGCCACAGGCATAGTAGGGTGTTGCATTGTCATGCCTCACCTATGGGCAGCAACAACACTATCCATACTACTGTGTGGCAATGCGTATTGCAACAGGAGTATGTGGCCTTGGAATGCTGTAACCTACAGATATACAGGCATGCACACATACACACACTTGCCAGAACTCAATGAGTATCCCATTCCTATTGACCCATTTGTACAACAGTGTTGTGCTGGTACTGCAAGGCTTATGTAGCCATTAGGGAGAGGAGCGTAACAGGGTACATGTAATGTCCGATACAGCAGCATCTACATCTTACTATGGCAATAGGTGTTGCAGTGGTTGTGAAGGCCCTCATGGTATTCCCATCTACAGGTGTACTAACACACAGACACTGCTATCCTCAGTAGCGCACACGTACACATGTGTCAGTACTGGGGTGCATCACTGTCATAGGTGTGTACCTGGATATTGTCCATGGAGAAATGGGTATTGTAGGGGATGTGTGTACAGTGGTATCATGCCAACTGCCATGTGCCAGCAGGCAATCTATCAACAGACACCACTGTGGTGACCCTCAGGGTGAGAGTGACATGCATCAGCCAATGCTCTGGGTGCCTCCTGGAAATGGCCACTGAGGTGATCCAGTTGACATGTATGCCACATGTATTACAACACATGGTTAGTGTCTGTGATGGAGACCTGTACCCAAGCATGTTCTGTTGACTGTGGTAGTGTAGTGGATGTACCCATGGCATGTGGTGCATACAGGGTGTTGTCTCCTATATGTGCCAGTTGTAACACAGCTGGGCAGACATGTTAGTATCAGTCAAGTATAGGTTGCCTGTATGTGTCCAAGCTGGATACCTGCCATTTGCACATCTGTACAGGGACTGACAGACATCAGCTTGGCAAGTAGCTATGCAGTAGGAGGAATGTGTCGACAGATAGACGTCTGACAACAATATGTATGCCATTACATGTTGGAAGCCCTCGCTGATGTGCTGTACAGATGGTAGTTTACAGTTACTTTCCACATGTCAGATAATTTCCAGTAGGGGATATATACTGTGACACAGCTCACACACCAGGAACACGACAGTGAAGCCTCAGAGTCCAGCTATGCCTGCAGATGTGCCTGTTGTCAGTACTACATTTAGCATTCTACTCTTGCCTGGGAAAGCACTATCAACAGTAGTACCACCATGATACACTACATGCCAGTGTGACAGCACATAACCTGGGTTACTACCCTTGTATGTAACACATTCACATGGATAACAGTGCTGTACTGGTCTTAAATACTTGTGTGTCCCAGACATGACACTCACACCCCTTGATACTGTAATGACAGTGCATAGATGCGTGTATTGTACATGGCATTACATACACTTATTACAGATGTCATTACCTTGCTATGTTATCAGACCACTGGTTACCAGGGCTGAGCCATGCCTAGCAGGTGTCAGCATTGCTGCAATATAACAGCTAAGCAGATTTGCTCACTAGTAAGCAAAGCCTACACGGTGTAATCGCCCGTATGTTTAACCGTAGCTTAGCATCGCTTAGCTTCATGCAGATCTGCGCAAACATGCTTAAAGCTGCTCATAACTGCCTTAACCACTCTGTATCCGACAGCCTTTTTCTGCCCAGCAACAAAATACACAGCCCTTGCAGGTCTTGAACCCAGCACCCTGTATACTATAGTCACAATAGTTAACCACTACATCATGACAGCTGTGACAGCAATTGTTGTTTTTTCAATATATCTGTCACTACACAGATTGAATACTATTGAATAATTGCTTTGATTGCCACAATTGTGTAGTACTTGTTATTGATATTACTGTTGCATCACATATGTTGTTATAACTAAATATACACATATCAGATACATACAGTGAGATACATCTGGGAAGGTATACACAACTGTGATGTTTACATATGACAGGAATATGGATGGATACATATAAATATGTAGATAGATGTCTACATGTACATACACATATATTCATACATATGTATATCTACACATCTGTATAGTGCATCATATATATGTCCATGTGTAGATCTCTCTCTCTCTCTATATATATATATATATATATACATACATATCTATATATATTTATATATATATATATATATATATATATATATATATATATATATATGCACATCCTATGTGTACAGATATACCTATTTATGTTAATATATATGTAGATATATATGACTATGTGTGCATACATATATAATCAGATATACCTATTTATGTCAATGTATATGTAGATATCCATAAACACCGTAAAACTCCACTGCCAATCATGAGCAGACAGGTGATCCACTGTGGTGACCCCTAACCGGGAAAAGCCGAAAGAAGAAGATATGTAGATATCCATAACTATATGTGCATATATATCTATATATCTCTATATGTGTAGACATATATTGCTGTGTGTGTGTATATATATATATATATATATATATATATATATATATATATATTTGAGTGTTTTATATATATATATATATATGTGTGTGTGTGTGTGTGTGTGTGTGTGTGTGTGTGTGTGTGTGTGTGTGTGTGTGTGTGTGTGTGTGTACATATATATATATATATATATATATATATATATATCCATTTATGTATGTAGATATGTATATGTGTATATATCTATATAGATATATGGATATATATATATATATATATATATATATATATATATATATATATATATATATATATATATGATTCCCATATGTCCAGAGCATGGAGTGGAGTCCTACCTCAGCACCAATAGTTCCAACCTCTTAGTGCAAGGGGATCTCATGTATGTATTGCAGGTATATATGTAGACTGTTGCTACTGTAACAGGGGTTGTCTTAACAGATGTGTGTGGGAGGTCACATCTGCTTTTGCCATGTGCACCATTTGCTACTGACAGACATCCTAAGGACATCACAGTACAGTACCACTGCTAGCACAGTCCTGATGCTGTGGACTACAGCAGAGATATGACCAATATATGCTGACAGTCTGGCACTCTGTGGTCAGTCCAGAGGTGTACACATATCCCCTTCATGCGAGACATGTGGAGCACGCCTCACAATGTGAATGTTTATAATCATGTACATGGGTATATCACATAAATACTGGACTACATATGCCCACACATTTTATGCTTTCACACAAGCCAGTCTATCCTGACACATAATACCTGGTGATGCAGCAGTCACATGGCCACATACTACCCAGTAGTTATTGATATACATCTGTACAGAATCCCACTGTTTTGTCAGAAATGCACAACAGTTATGATGGCCTGGCAGCAGTATGTCTTGCAAATAACTGGACATAAGAGCAGACTAGGTAATTACACTAGGCTACTAGGCATGTCACAAAGCACTGTGCAAACTACAGACAGACTGTCACAACACTGGACAACATTTTGTATGGGGGAATACACATGTACCTGCAAATATAGCAGGCTCTACATGCATGTCACAACACAGAGTAACAGACACCTGTGAGAAAGTGCATTCCCACAACCAATGTGAACACAGCCACAGCCACATATGGTACACAAGCTTAATATGGCACTATATGGACTGTCTGATAAACACCATCCTCATATGTGCCACTCACACACTAACCCTACATACACTGGGTCATGACACAGTGTGGTCCGATACCTGTCTGTGGTATGGGACATGTGTGTGTCTGGGCCTACAGACATGTGAGCCAATAAGGTACCATACACTGGAGCAGCATGTACCATCAGATAGAACAGGACAAAGAACAATGGCATCTACCACAGTCTGTACACAGCCCAAGCTACGTATGAGCAATACACATACTGTCGACAATCACCATAAGTACACAGACTCCAGTACTGTACACACAACCACAGAATACCCAGGGTATGTCCTCAGAAATAACCTCTACTATACATAACATGTCTTGCAGTCTGATATCTGTCTAGCTTGTTATCAGGTATGATGTCAATAAATAATGGTGTACAGAGGATATGCACCTCTTACTGCATGACATATGTACAAAGGTTGACAGACTTGTGGCTGGAGCTACAAACACTGGGCCAATATTAGCATGTTGCTGTGATATTATCATACATTTACTGTCATACCAGGGTTTGTTGTGACATATGTCCTATGAGGGATATGAAGTCAGTAACTCTCATGGCTGTCACCATATACTGACTACAATCCTCAGACTATGCTTCTGCAGTTCTCAGATAGCTGTTCTGTGAGTAGCACAAGAAACAAAAGGCTCCACACACTGCCCATTCTGCAGATAACTCAACAGATGGGTTTTTCCTCAAACACATAACACCGTCATGACAGGTTTTAAATCATGTACACCAGCCATAACCACACACACACCCTGATAAACTGACATTACTCCAAATGCAGAAGATCAACACTTAACATTCTGTAGTCATGTCTGGCACATCCCCCTCCTTTCTGTTGGCCTGTTTCCACAGTGTATGTTGTTAGAGGTAAATTCCAATACCATCTGTGATGCTGTTTACCAAACACCAAATTGAGGTTCTGCTCGCAGTGGATGAAAAGGCCCAACATCAACATGATGTTCCTAGATATTGGAGTGTGTTTCCATGCAATTGGCTATGGGAATGTTACCACAGGTGTTTCACATGCAATCAGCTAGAGGAAGACTGCAATTCATGCAGAGGCCACCAGCTGATCATGAACATCATTTACAAAACACAATCTGCTGCTTAAGCAAAGCAGGTGTACTTCTTCACATCCACCAGAGAGGGAGTGAGACAGACAGAGACAAAGTAAGTCAGGGAGGGGGTAGGAGAGTAAAACCTAAGCATGTTTGTGTCACACACCTACCAGTACAGGGTTTCAAACCCCTGACTAACTATGTATTTCTATCACATGTCTATGCAGTTATTGCATGCACCACATAGCTTACATACTAGGGAGCTGTCCAAAGGCATATCTGATGGTGAGTGACATCTGCAACAGTGATATAGTAGCGATAAGGTAGGTGTAGTACACGTGCCTGTCCACATGAACAGGTGTCAACGTCAACAGAGTCACACTCTCTCAGGGACTCACACACATTGACACAGTTAGCAGGGACAGGAATAGACTTCCTAACTAGCTATTTTGCCACAATACAGTAATGCTCAGGTATCACATGCACTACAGGGGTTATCCAGATGATATATGGGCAAAGGGTATGTGAAGGTGTCTAACATCAGAGCATGCTTCAGTAGGCCAATGGGAGTTGTAGTGAGTGTGAGTGTGGTCAAAAGCATCATACTCCACACACACAGACACAGGGTGCCAGTACTGACATGCATGGGTGCATTGCTTTACAGGTGTGTAGTGGTTGACTATGCCAGAAGGCTGTAAAAGGCTAGGTGAAGGGTATAACTTGGCATCAGGCCACATGACAATGGTCTGCAGTGTGGCTCATGAGTGTAGTGTCTGGATTGGCCCACACAGGTGGGTACTGTATTCACCATCCAGTTACCTGGGTTACTATTGTGTGTGGCCAGGCTGTGCAATGCTTGCCATGTATGTGTTTTATAGGCCATGACATGGATGGTGTCTGGGATCTGCACACATCCTACATGCATGTTCAGGGACATGTGGAACTGTACCTGGGGTGTCTGGCCCATGTTGTGTACACAGATTGTTATCATCAGATGTGCCGGTCCTGGCCTCATGTGGCGGGAACTGGTAATGGACACCAGGTTGACTCTGCACCTACATTGATGGCATGATACAGGTATTTCCTGATGTCAGTGGCATCTGTCCATACAGGGCATGTGTTTAAGGCATGGTATGTCCTTTGTGGGTCACATTTGATGGCACCACAGTTGTTGCAGGTGTTCAGTGGGGAACATAGTGATGGCACACTGTCTGCAATTATGTGCCTATTGTAGTGATGGGACAGGGTGCCATGCCCTTTGTAGGCTACTGCAATCACACCATGTTTACTATCTGTGGGCAATATGCAGGGTGCTACCAACAAAGCAGTTGTTGCCTAGGCAAGTGGGCTTGTGTATGAGACATGGGTTGAGAGTGTTCTCTGGGTAATACAAAGGTTGCTTACTTTGTTTGCCAGGCCTTGATGTCACATGTAGGGGATATGGATTGGCACCCCAGCCTCTCAGCTATTTGACATCTGTTATCCTTGTAAGGTGGACATTGAGACATATAATAGGCCCACCATATAAGAAATTTGCAAAACCCACGCCCTAAGGAGTCCAGTTGTTACACACTCACAGCCACCTCCACTCAGGATACAAATGACAAACACACACAGTTGCCATGTCTGGGATTAGAACTCCTACCCAACTAGTTTATCACACTATAGCATTACTCAGTTAGAGGACATTCCATGGAGATTACTGGACTGCTCCTTCCCCAATGTTGTATTTCAAGGTGACTGACATCAGCAAGCTTGCCAAAGAAGGGCAATGAAGATTGTTTTAACTGTGAATTGCCTTAAAAGCACTGCTCCCCACACAGAAAAACATCCACACTTGCCATGGCCGGGAATAGAACCCCTACCGAACTACTATATCACATTACAGCATTTCACTGTTATAGGACACACCATGGAGACTACTGAATTACTCTTTCCCCAAAGGTGTATTTCACTGGGAATGACATCAGCAGGCTTGCCAAAGAAGGGAAATGGGGGTTGTATTGACTGTGAATGACCTCAAAAGGATTGCTTCCTACACAGACAAACAAATACACACACACATTCACACTTGCCATGTCTGGGAATAGAAGCCCCACCAAACTACTATATCACACTGTTATAGGATGCACCACAGAGATTACTGTATTCATCTTTCCCCAAAAGTGTATTTCAAAATGAATGACATCAACAAGCTTGCCAAAGAAGGGCAATGGAGGTTGTAGTGACTGTGAATGGTCTCAAAAGGATTGCTCCCTATACAGACAAATAAACACACAAACATCCACACTTGCCATGTCTGGGAATAGAACTCCTACCTAACTAGTTTATCACATTACAGCATTACACAGTTTAGGAAATGCGACACAGACCACTGGGCTACTCTTTCCCCACATGTGTATTTCAAAGTGAATGACAGGCTTGCCAAAGTAGGGCATTTGAATTGTAGTGAGTGTGACTAGCCTAAAATGCATTACACCTTAAACAGACAAACACACACAGTTGACATGTCTGGGATTTGAACTCCTACCTAATTGGTTTATCGCACTACAGCATTACACAGTTATAGGGCACGCCACAGAGATCATTTGCCTATGCCTTCCCCAAAGGTGTACTAGCCTAAAAAACATTGATTCTTATTCAGAAACACACAAACACAGTTGCCATGTCTGGGATTTGAATTCCTATCTAACTAGTTTATCACACTACAGCATTATGCAGTTATAGGATGCACCACAGGGATTACTGGGCTATTCCTTCCCCAAAGGTGTATATAAAAGTGAATGATATCAGCAGGCTTGCCAAAGTAGGACACTTGAATTGTAGTGTGTGACTAGCTTAAAAAGCATTGATCCATGCACAGACAAATACACATACACAGTTGCCACATCGGGGATTAGAGTTCCTACCTAACTAGTTTATCACACTACAACATTACACAGTTATATGACATGCCACAGAGATTACTGGGCTATCCCTTCCCCAAAGGTGTATTTCACAGTGACTGACATCAGCAGGCTTGCCATAGTAGGGCTATGGGGAAGGCAGTGTGTGTGTGCATGGGCCATAACCCATTCATCTAGAGGTAAACACACCGCACTCAGGCACACACAGGTTTATATTCCGCAGGTACGTGTATACAACTGCTAGATGACTACTGCCTTGTACAGTCATGTTGCACAGTTAGCACTAGCATCACAGAGTCTATAATGCTGAGGGATTCCAGAGGCTAATTTCTATGGTGAGTGACATTTACCCATCATGTGGTTGTAGCCATTTGGCTGTGTGCTGGGTGGGACAGGCCTCATGATGGAAGGCTCTTTGTCACTGTCACTCTCTTCCACACATCTATGTATGTGTACTTTTGGCCTATTATAGTGTGTTGTCCTTGGATATATGTATGTATGCCTATCCAATGTGTGTGCAAAGCATGACTGGTGCATACTGAGGAGTGTATGCATTAACATCTGCAACTGTCAGATATGTATGGTCCACTGTTGTTGCCAGACATGGGCTTCATTTGTTAAGTGTGTGAGCATGCCCAGTATGACCTTTCAGTATGTTGTTGTCTGACATTGCTTTCATTTCTCTGTGTGTGTGAGCATGCCCAGTATGCCCTTCTGTATTGAATGTGTGGATCCATTCCAGGTAGTTTGCACTTCAGTGCAGACTTTTGTGTTCTACACCTACAGGTAGCAAACTATTTCAGTGGGATATCTGTAGATCAGTTGGCAATATGGGGTCAAACTGTGCAAGGAATAGTGTGTACTATAGGTGATTGTGTCTGTGCTGCTTCTGTTATATGGTACTGGTGTTAGCAGAGATATTCAGACGTGTACTGTTATGCACTGTGATGTTTTATGCCCTCAAGTATTGTCAGGTGGACATTTTTTCTCACAGTGATGTCCTGGGGAACACAGGGTGAATGTAGCTGTGTCCAGTATTGTGGTCAAATGCATACATATTCCTGCAAACTAATGTCATTCAGGAGGGGGAGCTGCAGACACCTGCTGCAGGGTCTGTGTAACTGGTTCAGCACCTTGGTACAGTGGTGGCAGAGGATCCCATACTTGTATATCCATTGACGTGACAGTATGGCCTTATCTTGCTGTGGCAATACCTCACAGCTATACAGATTCACACAGGTTACCCAGAGGTAGGGGTCATAAGTCAGGACATTACCCCTATTGTGGTTTACGGGCAGGTTTGTTGCCACCCATTTTTGTGTTTGCAGCCAGGGATAGTATGTGCACATGGCTGTTTCAGACTTCACACATTCCATGCTGCCCATGCTCCAACCCCCCTCTATTATTCTATCCTCTTCCATATATTATACAAACATTCTCTGATACTTTCCCCTATAGTTATCACCTCATCACAGCAGTGTATTGCTCTTGGTCCACAGTTCATGCAGTGGGACATGGTGGACATGTTACTGTGGTTTGTCCACATGGCCTTGCATATGGGTTCTGTGGACTGTGTTATGTTGTTATTTGGGAGTCCATGACATAACATACATTGGCAGTACAGGTGAGATGCGGACCTTTGGCAGAGGACTATAGGCCATTTGGTAGTGATGCAGGCCAGCTGTAGCAGGCTGTTGCAGTCTGTCAGTCCTACAGTACCAGACTGCCATGCAGTATATTCCCCTGGGGTGACAGGGTAGGTCTGCTCGGTGTTCATGTCAATACTTTCTGTCAGTATTGATCAGGTGGTGTGGATGCTGGAAGGGTGCTGCTTACAGCTAGGGGCACACCTGCATGGGACACCTGCACTGCACTGCATGCTGCATTCTTTTGCTATTGCCATACACAGGTGGGGGTCATATTGTACCCATTCCCAACAGCAGGGAAAAGACCGGAGAGATACCTGTGGGTGGTGGTTGAGTGAGCTGGGTCATGTGTGCTATGGACACTACTTGTATCTGACTCACAGATATGCATGGGGCATTCCACTTATGCTGGCTTGTGCAGGGACATCAGCTGTTTCTCAATACATCATTCCTATGACTTTTGTGATCTGCGAGTGTTTGGCCAGGCGACATTAGTATTCCCTACTACAAGCCCAGATAATGTGCTGCAAACCTGTATGTACAATTCCAAGGGTGTGCCCATTTCATGGTTACACATTGTACACTGTCTGGAGTACTTTCCCCTGTGTACTGCTTGTATATTTGGCCCAACAGTCATGCCATGTCCGTCTTTCAGATGGTGACACATATTACCTCCATACATTTACAATGGCTTACTGCTAGAATTTGTTAAACTGGGGAGCATTGTGTTTGGCACTGCAGTTGTGAGGACTTGGCCCTGTCATCGGCAGTACTGGGCAATGGCCACCAGGTCAAACCTCACCATGCATACATACTGACCACTTTCACACAATATGAAACACACACCAACCTAACACACACATACCTGCATATTATACAAATTTTGCAATCTATCCTGATACCTTGGCCATCTCAGGTAATCTGTGCTCCACTGGTATTATATCTACACATACATGTTACTACATTTCTATATTTCTACATCGGATTAGGGGGCACACCAGACTGTTACTATATTTCTGCATAGGATTGGGGGGCACACCTGACTGTTACAACGTGTCTACATCAGATTGGAGGGGGCACACCAGATTATTACTACATTTCTACATAGGATTGGGGGGGCACATCTGACTGATACTACATGTCTACATTGGATTGGGGGGCACACCAGACTGTTACTACATTTCTATATAGGATTGGGGGCACACCTGACTATTTCTACATTTCTACATAGGATTGGGGGGCACACCTGACTGTAACAACGTGTCTACATCAGATTGGGAGGGCACACCTGACTGTTTCTACATTTCTACATAGGATTGGGGGGGCCACACCTGACTGTTTCTACATTTCTACATAGGATTGGGGGGGGCACACCTGACTGTTTCTATATTTTTACATAGGATTGGGGGGCACACCTGACTGTTTCTACATTTCTACATAGGATTGGGGGGGCACAGCTGACTGTTACAATGTGTCAACATCGGATTTGGGAGGCACACCAGACTGTTACTACATTTCTACATAGGATTGGGGGGGCACATCTGACACTTGTACACATTTGCTATGACTGTACTGGTATGTCAGGTACTCCATTTCATTCTGTATTCAAACCTGTCATGCTGACTAGTAGCATATCAGTGTACAACAGGTCTTAGGTTTGATTGACCTACATATCAGTTTCTGACTTCTTACCGTTCAAAACTAACATCCCACTGCCTGACCTGATGTAGTCTGTCTGTGTAGGCCTGGGGGGAGGTTATCCATAGCTATCATTCAGAGACCTTAGCACAACCTTTGTTTGTCTACACCTGTCCTGCTGGCTGAGACTGTTGGTGGGTATATGAGCCTTCCTGACTGGCATGTGTGTGTCATACGGACACATGTGGCCCAGCATATTTCCTGCAGTGGGTTGTGTCACCATGTGTAGTACTAGCTACTATGGTGACACCAGTATTTGTTACAGATCACATGCTGCCACTATAGGTGTCTACTATCTGTTGGCATTCCATTCAGCCACCTGATTCCCTTGCATGCTCATATCCATACCATAGATACAAGTAACAACACATACTACTCCATTCGGCAATTGGTAAGAAGAGTGACTTACCTTGTGGGTGTGCCAGTATTGAGGATGGAGCTGGAGGGCTGCCTATGTCAGATGCACATAGTACACTCCCTATACATGGTTGAGCACAGGTAGTGTCATGTTTGGCATTCCCTTTACTGTATATGCGAGTCAGAGAGAGGTGTCATTCCCTGGGTCCCTACTGCGTCAGTGTCTGTGCTATGTGTTGCCTTTTTGCCAAGGCCAGGGCATACTGAGCACACCTCCTACTGCCTACTTGGGCAGGCTCAGGTTGTTTCTCCTCCAAGTCATGCTGTGCCTGTGTAGGCCTTGGCAATGATGGGGGGCTGTGTGGCCCTGCCCCATGCTGTTCCTGCTGCAGCTGTTTCTGCAGGATCATATTGTGCAGCATGGCACATATGATGACAATTTGAGTACATGTAGCTGGTGTGTACTGCAAGGCTCCACTGGATGTGTCCAGGCACCGGAACTGTGACTTGAGCATCCCAAACACATGCTCTATTATAATTCTGGTCTGTTCATGTGCCTCATTATGGAATTCTTGTTCGGGTGTGTGTGCATTTCTAATGGGTGTCATCAGCCATGGCTCCAGTGCATAACCAGCATCTAGGTGACCATAAGGGACGTCTCCATTGGCAAATCTCTGGTACAGCTGTGTCAGATGCCAGATATGGGCATCGTGATAGCTTTCAGGGCAGTCAGCACACACATTCATTATAATGCCCTGGGCATCGCACATGACCTGGCAGTTGATGGAGGGGAAGCCCTTGCGGTTGATGTAGACCCTACCCCGCTCACAGGATGGTGCTTTGATGCATATGTGTGTGCAGTCTATAGCACTCACTACCTCAGGATATTCTGCTATTTGGTGGAAGAGATGCATATTGCTTGCCAACGCCTCACGGGTATAGGGGAAAAATACGTGCTCACCGGCATGTGCTGACATGGCATCCAGGAACTTCTGGAGTATCCTGGATGCTGATGCCTGTGAGATCCCTATGATATCCCCAGTTGGCCTTGGGAAGGTACCTGTGGCTAGTATTCTTAGGCCTGCACATACCTTGGTATCCACTGGGGTGGGTTCCCCTCTGTTAGTTCTGTGTGTCAGGCATGGCATGCAAAATCTGAAGGTAATGCTACTCAATGCTAGAAGTCTAAACCTCAAATGCACTCTCTCGAGGCACTCCAAAAAATGGAGAACATTGATATCTGTGCAGTAACTGAGACCTGGTTCAAGGCTCCCAGAGAGCAACCCTGCAATACCAGACTACAACTCATACCACACTTTTCAGCCACCAAACCAGGACCGAAACACTAAAGGTGGAGGAGTGTCCATATTCACCAAAGATATTCACAACACCAGGCTAGTTGCCCAACACAATGCGTCTGAAATTCTCCAGGTGCAACTAACACTAGGTAAGACTACATTCCAAATTGTAGCTTACTACAGATCCCCCACCATGCTCCAAGATTCTCACTACACATTTCTAAACATACTGGAAAATATTAAGATACAACCAAACACCCTAATACTGGGTGATTTCAACTACCCTGTCATTAACTGGGAAAACTACTCATGTGCCAACACCTTTGCCCAACGGATCTTGGAATTCATAAATTCCAATGCCCTGGATCAACTAATCCTTAGTCCCACCAGGGGCTGCAATATCCTAGACCTGGCCATTATCAACATGGGAAATCGATGCTCCACACCTATGGTCACCCCCTCGTTGGTCAGGTCTGACCATATGCTAATCACCCTTGACATCCACATCCCACCTCCACCCCCCAGTAAGGAAACCTCTGTAAACAACTTCTCCAAAGCCAACTCAAGTCAGAAGTGACAAACTTCATGACACCCAGCCAGATGGGAACTGAAAGTTTGACTGCTGAATCCTACACTAAGGCACTGTATGAGCACATCCACTCGTGCATGAATCGTGCCATCCCCAATAGAACCAAGACAGTCTCCTCCAAAAAAGGAAGCCAATCTGGTGGTCCCTTGCCATAAACAAACTTTACAACAAAAGGAAGAAACTGTTGCAGAAAAAAGGAAAATCCCAGGATGCAAAAAACTCCCTTACCAACCTCAGTAAGAACCTGAGATCCCTCATAAAATCCTCCAAAGCTAGTTACGAAAATAAAATTGCCATAGATTCCAAAGACAACCACAAGGCATTCTATAACTATGTCAAGAATCTAAATGTCAATGCTCAGATCTGCTCTGAGCTACAACAGAATGGCATAAAATATATTGATCCCAAGGTTATTGCCAATATCCTGGCAGATCGATTCAGTGCAAACTTCACCACCTCTCACCCCCTAAAGGGCCCATCTCAATACCAAAAGATTGCCAAATTCTGGTAATAATGGCCACACAGGTAAAAAAAACACACTCTCCAAAGCTAAGAATACAGCATCCGTGGGACCAGATGACATCCCAGGCTGTGTACTACATGAACTACAAAATGAATTGGCACCTCACCTAAGTGTCATGTTTAATCATAGCCTCACCTCAGGCTTCATGCACACTGAGTGGCGCACAGCTGCAGTTATCCCATTCCACAACGGGGGGATCCACCTTGTATCCCAGGAACTACTGTCCCGTCAGTCTGACAAGCCCGATCTGCAAGGCCATGGAACGTATTATCATGGAACTTATAAACAAAGACATTGGAAACCTTCAAACACTGGACCCCATGCAGTTTGAGTTCGTGAAGGGCCGAGCTTGTCTCCTGAACCTGATTGACTTCTTTGAATCAGTCTCCAGAGCTGTGGACAGGGGTAAGGGGGGCCACACTGCCTATCTGGACCTTGCCAAGGCCTTCCACACCATCCCCCACTCTGGAATCATAGATAAACTTACTAAGCTGGGCATTAATCCCTACATCACTCGATGGGTTGCCAACTGGCTTACTGACAGAATGCACACTGTAAAAGTAGCTGACTCCAAATCCATCTCCAGACAGGTGACAACAGGAGTACCTCTGGGTTCAGGCCTGGGACCACTCTTGTTTGGCATCTATTTCTCAGAAATACAGGCCAACACTAAGGGATTCTGGCTAACAAAGTTTGCAGATTACTGCAAACTGGGAGCCATTATTGAATCCCTAAATGATGTGGATATTCTACAAAAGGGCCTTACAGAAACAGATGCTTGGTGTCAGAGCCATGGGTTCAAGCTCAATGCCAAGAAATGTATAGTTATCCCCTTTGGGAAAAAAACATGTACCCATGAATTACCACATAGGTGGCAGTATACTAAACACTGAAAGTGTGATAAGAGACTTAGGGGCACAGATGGACAGTGGTCTCACCTTTGATACCACATCGCCACAACAGTCATGAAATCCTTCTCTGTGGCACACCTCATCACTAAGGGCTTTTCATCCAGAAAAAAGGAGGTCATTGCCCCACTGTACTCATCCCTCATTAGACCCATTATAGAATACAACTCCCCATTTGGTATGTATTTCTCAAGACATCTGCAACAACTGGAAATTATGTAGAAATACCTCACTAAAAGAATCACAGGCCTAAAGCAGATGCCCTATGCTGTCCGTCTAAAAAAAAACTCTACCTATACTCTGTCACATATCGTCTACTCAGAGGCCATCTCTGCTTAACATACAAGACTATGTTAAACCCAGAGCTGTTGGACATGCTACACTTAAAGAAATCCCAATACCTCAGAGACACATGCTCCAGGGATCTAAACCTTGTCATCACAATGAACAAAACATGCTGGAGGGATAGGTTCATGACCCATAGACTCTCCAGACTCTGGAATAGACTGCCCATACATGTCAAGCAGAACATCTCTTTGGCCCACTTCAAAAGGAACCTTGATGACTGGATGGGAAATAGGAAATTCACCCCGGGGATCATGCCAGTTGCCCTGCTAGACAGGGGTCCAGGGAAGTAAATACTGTGGGAAGAAATAGCCAGGGAATTGTTATAGCTAGGCTTGCATAGGCCCTAGGGCCAATAGCCTAGTACCAACCTATGAACCTATTAACAGCTCAACAATTTGCTGTAGGAGGTCCCTATCCACCCTATAGTGCTCCACCATCTCCAGCTCATGTAGCCCCTGGTAGGTTACCCCTGGGTCTGCACTCTCTTCTCCGTCTCCTCACTGTGGGTTGGTTGACAGCATTCTCATCCTCACCACCCACAGCCTCTTCCACATGTTGATGTATGATAGCTACTGCAGCCTCTATCATTTTGTTGTTTTTGTTTGTTAAAATTTCCCTGCTTGTATACACCGATGGTGTAGAGTATGTGGGAAAAAAAACAGAGGGAAAGGTGTTTGCATAGTTTGTAGTAGTGTTCTTGTCTGGGCTGGGCTGCTGCCTGTGTAATTGATTCTGATACATTTCACCTGCCAGCTAAGCTAGTTCTCCTTGATTACCTTCCTACTGCTGTTTTTCCTTCCCATTGGCTTCCTGTTTAAGCCCGGGGGCACGCCTCACAAACACAGTGCTCAAATGTATACAGAGCTGCTATTTCCTGGTTTACTTTTTTTCCCATTTAAAACCTGGTGCGTGGCATGCACACCCGCTTAGGCAATGTAAAGAGTGCTAGGCAGCCTCAGACACACACCCTTGCTTAGCTCTGCTAAGCTAAGGGCAAACCTGAGCCACAGGGCTCCAGTCTGCTTACAGTATGCCTGACACCCCCTCCCCATGATGTCAGCTAACTTCTAGGCTTGCACCAAGCTATTCCTGCACTTACACTGTTGGGTGCTGACTGGCATTGAGGGGAAATCTGGGATTAAGTATCTTTCCCCTCATTTGCATTGGATTGCCTGCTAATGCATAGTTACAGGTCCCACACTGACCCTCCCCCCTTAGCAACCACTATTCACTGCCTATGTTGTCTTCTGCCTGCCATTGAGTATAATGGCAAAATAGTGATTTTGATTAGAATGCTTATTTCAGGTTATTTTTTTTTTATTTTTGGCCTGATCCCATTTGAGTGCCACTGCCCTGCGCTTAAACAGCCGAAATCAGCTAAAAAAAAAATAAAAGTTATATTTTTTTAAACTGTTTTCCATGCCAAAGGCCATATATTTGACCACTGGCATGCTTTACACATTATACACAGCCTTTACCTGGAGCTGTCATGGCTCCGTTTTGTAGTTTGCAGAAATGTACTCGGTTACTAACCGAGTACATTTCTGCAAATTACACTAGTCCTGCACAGCTGGCTGACAGCTTCCTGGATTGTAGATTCACCTCATTTGCATAGTTTTCACCTGCAAATGGGGAAATTTGCATACAAGAGCTGCATCCATGCAGGAATAGTGCAGGAGCCAGGGTTGCCAGATGTCCCTATTTGAGCGGGATTGTCCCGGGATCAGCAGCCCTATCCCGAGTCCCACACTGCCGGTTTAAATCCCGGTGAAACAGCCCTGCGCTTTATTTTTTTTTATTGGACTGTATACCGGCATACGGGCCAATTAAAAATCACTAAACATGGAGCTGCTTGTGTTTAATGCGGAACATCAGGCAGTTCCAAATTAAACACAACTCTGTTTTGCGAGTTTTTTGATTGGCTCATAGACCGACATACGGGCCAATCAAAAATCGGTAAACATGGAGCTATTTGTGTGTAATACAGAACTGCCTGATGTTCCATATTAAAGAGAAGTAGCTCTGTGTTTAAAGACCTTTTTTTTTTGTCCTCACGTAGCATGAAAGACCTTTTTCTTTTTGTCCCTACCTGGCCAGTTTGAAATCTGGCAACCCTGACAGGAGCGCTCGTGCACGTCCCTGCAGCTTATTCCTGGATCGCATGGGGGACATATTGCCTCCTGGAGCTCCTACACTGTTCTTGCGCACCATGTAGGGCTTGCTGAATCTGGGGAATGTTTTTAAATCCGATATTTCTTTATTTAAATAGTATCAGCTGATCTTAAAGCATTCCTATTAAGCCAAATATAAAATGTCTGAAAAGCTATGGCTGTTTTCAAGAAACTCATTTATATGCAGATGACGTAAGTAAATTAAAAGTAACAGTGTAAAAGACTTTTTTTTCTGAATCATGCTATAATAAAACAAAAGTCTGTCTTAAAACTAGTACAGACTTTTCATGGAACACTAGGCCATATTCAGATTAAGGGCCAAAGTGCTACAAAATATATGTCTGTTTATATGCTTCTTGCCAATGATACTTTATTTTTAGGTAATAGTAAACAAGAAGTTATTAATTTGGTTGAAGATGAAATTGTTTTATATGGAGATCTCACCGTTATGGCTGAGTCTCATGAAGGGGTAATGCGCTGCAATGTGCAGTGTATAACTAATAGCAGCCATGTGAAAGATATGAGCAATTCAGAGACACCAACAGCGTTGTAATGGTAGCAGTGCAATATGCTGCATGTGCTGATTGCACAATGATATGGACATGAAGAACCTTCATACAAATGAGCCATATGGAATATGCAAAAGGAGAAACCCACATTAGGTAAGTAACTTAAACCCATATAAGATGAGCATGTTGTGTGGTGGTGCCTACCCATTCCGAATACCATGATTCAGGCTATACAATGCAAGCAATGCTAAGGGATAGCAACATGTATTCAGAGTCACCATCAGAATCAGTGTCTGCAGTTTTGTGTGTGGTGGCCCACTGCACCCACACGAGATACAGATAACACTTGACATACTGCCAGATCACAGGCCAAATGATTGTCGACTTTTCTGAATGAACAGGGATACTTTAAGTTACCTAGATGGACTGTGTCACCCACAAGTGGAAATGATGGGGAAGCATGGCATGCCTGTTCATATGGGTGCAATGGTAGGTGTAGCCTTAACCATCTTTGCTGCATGGACCTTCTAGTGCCTTATGGGGGAACATGTTCTGGTATTGCAAGTATTAGCTTTGTGAATACTAATGAGTTCCTAAATATAATGTTATAGGATGCAGAAGAGTGAAGCTGGTATCCCATAATACCAGAAGATACCAAATGGCAGAACCTGCAGGTACGGCAGTGAAGGGCAAAACCATGGAACATTTAAAAAATTGTAGCCAGCACACCAGGGTGAGATAAACCAACGTACTCTTTAATAAAGTAAAAGCAAGACAAACAGGTTTCGGCTTCTGAACCAAAGCCTTCTTCAGTGTCAAATAAATTAATCACCAATACCACAATAAATATTAACCACAATTAGCAACTAGGCATCCCATAGGTTGATCATAATAATCTATTGAGTCCAGGTGGGAATAATCCCCCAGTCTAACTATCCACTTCTTCTCTTTATTATCCAATATAGTATGCCAACCAATAGGGTTATTCCTTTTGCCTGAGATAATGTCTATAATAGTGAATCTATAAGCAGCAGATGAATGTATTACACAATGTTTGTATAGGACATTTGTAATCCTTTTGTGTTTAAAATCACTTAAATGCTGGCTGACCCAAAATTTAAATGTCTTATAGGTTTGGCCCACATAAAAGGCCCCGCAGGAACACGTGGCAAGATATACCACCCAGTCTGAGGAACAGTTAGCAAAAAAATTGATGTCATAAACTCTGCTTGTATTCCGAGTACTGAAACTCTTAATTTCATAGGTTCATAGGTTCATACTAGGCTATCTGCCCGAGGGCATTTACAAGCCTAGCCCATAGTTTTGTGGCTTACGCCACCCTTTTAGTATAGGGAACTATACCCATTATTTTGCTGTGCCTCTGTTGAGCAGTGACACTGAGGTAATCCCTGGGGTATATCTGCGATCTCCCATCCATTGGTCAAGATTTCTCTTGAACAAGGCCAGCGAGATGCTCTGCCTCACATATACCGGGATTTTATTCCACAGCATAGGGAGTCTTTGGGTGATGAATCTATCCCTCCAGCACGTCCTATTAATAGCCGTGTCGAGGTTTAAGTCTCCCGCCCTTGTGGCTCTGACGGATCTAGATTTTTGAGGTGAAGCATATTCATCAAATCTGGGTTTGACATGGCCTTGTATGTTAGGCAAAGGTCACCTCTGAGCAAGGTGGCGACTGAATAGAGCTGGAGTTCTTTCAGTCGGGCAGCATAGGACAGATGTTTGAGACCCTTTATCCTTTTGGTGAGGAACTTTGTGGCCTCTCCAGCTGCTGCAAGTGTCGGGTCAGATACATTCGAATGGGGCATTGTACTCAATCATTGGTCTGATGAGTGATGAGTATAGGGAGACTATGACCTCCCTTGATCTAGATGAGAATCCCTTCATGATAAGGTGGGCAATGTAGAAGGTCTTCCTAACTACTTTAGCTACATGGGTGTCGAATGACAGACTACTATCAACCTGGGTCCCCAGGTCCCTGATAACTTCTTCTGTACTCAGTGGATTGCCACCTATTTGGTAGCTAGGGGTAACCTTGTTTTTCCCGAAGGGTATGACTATGCATTTTTGGCATTTAACTTTAGGCCATGGCTCTGGCACCAGTTATCCGTTTCTGTGAGACCCTTCTGAAGGATATCTGTGTCAGATGTGTTTTCTACTATGGCGCCCAGTTTGCAGTCATCTGCAAACTTTGTCAGCCATAACCCTCCTGTGTTTGCTTGTACTTCGGAAAAGTAGATGCCAAACAAGAGTGGGCCCAGGACTGAGCCCTGTGGTACACCACTTGTGACAGGCTTTGAGTCTGACATGGCGCCAGCAACTCTGACCCTGTGGGTTCTGTCACTCAGCCAGTTTGCAACCCATCTTGTGATGTATGGGTTAACATTTAAGCTGATGAGTTTTTCAATGATACCCGAGTGGGGTATTGTATCAAAGGCCTTCGCCAGATCGAAGTAGGCTGTATGGACTGCCTTTCCCTCGTCAATGGCTTTGGTGACTGTTTCGAAAAAGTCAACCAAGTTTAGAAGGCATGATCTGCCTTTGACAAAGCCAAACTGGGATGGATCCAAAGTCTGCAAATTCCCTATGTCTTTATTTATGAGGTCCATTATGATCCTCTCCATGGCTTTGCAGATAAGGCTTGTCAAGCTAATGGGCCGGTAATTTCCAGGGTCGGTGGAGGCACCGCCTTTGTGAAGTGGGACCACAGTTGCAGTGCGCCACTCCCTGGGTACGTATCCAGAGGTAAGACTATGATTAAACAGCTGTCCTAGCTGTGGGTTTAATTCCTCGTTGAGTTTGTGGAGCACACAGCCAGGGACACCATCAGGTCCCATGGATGCTGTGTTTTTTGCTTTGGAGAGAGCAGTTCTCACTTGGGCGTTGGAGATGTTTGGGGGCTGCAATCGCTTGGTATAGATATCTCTCCTTTTGGGGAGGGGAGAAGTTTGCACTGAACCTGTCAGCCAGTATGTTGGCAATGTCTGTAGGATCAGTAATCTTCACATCATTTTGAACTAGTTCTGAGCATATCTGGGAGTTTCCTCCCAGGTTTCTAACATAGCTAAAGAAGGCCTTATGATTGTCTTTTGAGTCTTTAGCTATTTTTCTCTCAAAATTTGCTTTGGATGATTTTATGAGAGCTCTTAGTTTTTTACTTATAGTGATCAAGGGTGTCTTACCTTTTAAGGATTTTGCTCTATCTTGTAGTAGCTTCCTCCTTTTGTTGTAGAGTGGACGCTTGCCTTTGGTACAAAGAGTCTTTGTTTTGCTTGGGATTGCCTTATCCATGCAGTCCTGCAGGTGCTGGTAGAAGGCATTTGTAAGTGATTCAGCGGCTTGAGTACTGTTTTCCGTCGGCTCGGGGGCCTTAAAGGAGACCACACTAGTCTTTAGAAGTGTGAAGTCAGCTTTCGAGAAGTTCTTTACTTAATTTTGTTCATTCTATTGCAGTGAACGCAGTGACCGCATGGAAAACATCCAATAACGGCCTCACCTGTCAGTGTATACTGTGTCAAACCCCTAACCTTATTCAACCTCTATTTGTAATGATTTAAATGTGCCCCCACTGTCTTTCCTCTTCTGAAACCAAAATGGCATCTATTCTGAATGACCCATCCCAATTTGTGGTCTGACAATAATATGCTCCAGTTCTGATGAATAACCTGACAAAACATGTCAGTGTTTCGACCATATGTGGTAATAAACCTGGGTTAAGAAAAACTAGATTTTGGTTTGTCCTGATATGTCATAAGATCAGACCTGTCCCTGCATGATACCTGGTGACACGCCATGGTGATAGCCCTTGGTTTATAACCCCTGCATTTAAATCTTCGAACCATATCCTGCCTGGAGTTCTAATATTGTTGGGAATTGGAACAAATCCTTTTGAGTCTGATAAATTGTGACTTGGGAATGTTACGGATGACATGTGGTGGATGAAAACTGCTGGCATGTAATATGGAGTTGTATTGAGGGAACTTGCAAAAAACTTGGGTGTTCAATGTACTATAGGTTCATAGGTCCATAGGTTCATAGGTAGGTACTAGGCTATCGGCCCTGGGGCCTATACAAGCCCAGCCAAAAAGGTACCCTGACTTTTGCCACCCAAGAAAATTATTTTCCTATGCCACTGTTGAGCAGAGCCACAGAGGTGATCCCCAGGGTGAATTTCCTATTTCCCATCCAATCATCAAGATTTTTCTTGAAGAGTACTAATGAGGAGCTTTGTTTGATATAGATAGGTAGTTTATTCCGGAGTATGGGATGTCCCTGGGACAGGAATTTATCCCTCCGGCATGTTCTGTTTATTGTGGTGACAAGGTTTAGGTCCCTAGAGCATGTAGCTGAACCAGAATGTCTTTTATGCACTTTGGATGTAACCGCCCTTTATACCAATATTCTGCATTGGGCTAGTCTTTTGGCAGTGGAATATTGGTTACAGATCTCCGAGCTACATCCTCCTGGGTTCAGATCAACATTCTTAGTCATTAGAACATCTAAAAAAGTTATCTGATGTTGATCATGGTGGCAAGTAAATTGTAAACCCCATTTATTATCATTGATGTATTGAACAAATTCCTCAAGATATTCTGCATCTCCCCTCCATATAAGCCAGCAGTCATCTAAATAGTGGCACCAAATATCAAGTTCAGGTATGTAAATATTATGTAGGGCATCATAAATGAATTGCTCCTCTACATACACCATAAATAAATCTGCGTATATAGGGACAAATGATGCCCCCATGGCAGTGCCACGTGTTTGCCAAAAACATTCCTATTGATAATAAAAGATGTTCATAGTAAGAACTTTTTCTGTAAGCCCAATCAAAAAAGTACTGAATGCAGGAGGATGTAGCTCGGAGATCTGTAACCAATATTCCACTGCCAAAAGACCAGCCCAATGCGGAATATTGGTATAAAGGGCGGGTACATCCAAAATGCATAGAAGCCATTCTGGTTCAGTTTGGGCATCAGAAAAAATCTGTAAAAATTCTGTAGTATCTTTTATTCTTGATCGAATATATTTCAACAAAGGTTTCAAGTATTTTGTAAGAAAAACAGATATGGGCTCTGTAAGGGATCCCCTCTCTGAAACGATTGGTCTGCCTGGTGGATCAGTTAGTGATTTGTGAATCTTTGGTAACAAATAAAGATATTGTCTGCTAGAGTCATGTACAATCAGTTGTTCAGAGGTGGTTTTGGAAATAATGCCCTCCTCGACCGCCAATTTGATAAAAGCATCAATTTGTTCTTTAAAAAAAAGTGTGGGGTCGAGTGGCATAGGCATATAATATCATCGATCCCCTAGTTGTCTCTGGGCTTCTAAATTATATTTGTCAGAATCCATTACCACCACTGAACCACCCTTATCAGCAGACATCACCACAATGTTGGTATTATTCTTCAGATCCTGTAAGACTTGACATTCATCATTAAAAAGATTATTAATTTTTGGGATCCCCTTACCATATTGATCATGTATATCTGTGAGAACCTGATTAATGAACTTTTGTACTGTGGGGTTCATTGGTGACATAAAAGCCGTTTTTTTTTAATCTAAATGCATCATCCTGTACCTTATTCAAGTCATCCTGGAAAAATAACTTTAGGTTTAATAACCGTGCAAAGCAATAAACATCATTGACAAAATCTTCCTCTTGTATAAAAAAAGCGGGAACAAGATTCAACCCTTTATTGAGCAATCCAATCTGACTATTAGTCAAAATCTGTGATATATATTCAATACATCAACCACAAAGTAGAATGGAGCAGGCAAATATTTGTATAAACACACCAACATTTTAATATAATCCAAGGTTAAAATAGTGAAATATCCAAGTATATAAGAGCTTTCATCTCATTTTAACTGACTTGAAGAGACTTCATCAGATACAATTAATTGCTTTCACCTACTGAATTTAAAAAAGAAGTTCAAATGACATCATATCCTAGAGTAGTCAAGACACCTTCATTTAAAGCTATAGTGTAGTTAAAGTCATCGTTACCTCCACAACATCGTAAAAGATGTTAAAACCTTTAAAAATACTTTTAAAAATACTTTGTAAATTTTAAAATCATAACTTAACAACTACTATGTTAATAACATAACTATACACTTAAATAAATACATGTAAAAATGAATATGAATAAATAACTAAAATGTTTGAGAACATATATAAGCGTAAATTGATGCTCATTCAGATAGTGTATAAATAAGTAAAGTTGTTACTCTATAAAAATTATAGAGTGTATTTTAACATCTATTCAGAGCTTTCATTTTCAAAAGACTGCTGATAGACAAGTTGTCATTAAGCCCTGGCCAATACATGGCATTCAATCTAATCTGCCATCCTAATTCCATTTTATCAAGCTGGTAGGACCATGCTCCACCTCTTGCGCTGATTGTGACAGTGTCCAATATGATAAATTTAAAAACATGACTGGGTAAGCCATCATGTGTTTTGCTAAGGCATTCCCTTCCCATAAGTCACATATGTTTCTAAGATGTTCTCCTATTCTACTTTTAAATTTGCGCTCAGTCTTGGCCACGTAAAAACATGGGCACAAGTTACAAACAGCGCAATATACAACCCTCTCAGTTGAACATGAAAACCTACCTCTCAGCTAAATTCTAACTCTGTTAATTACTACACTGTTACTAATTTCCATAATATTCGGGCAGAACTTGCATCTTCCACATTTATGCATGTATCCTTGAGGATACCTTACATTGGCAAAACTGAGTCAGAATCAGTGCAAGAGGTGGAGCATGGTCCTACCAGCTTGATAAAATGGAATTAGGATGGCAGATTAGATTGAATGCCATGTATTGGCCAGGGCTTAATGACAACTTGTCTATCAGCAGTCTTTTGAAAATGAAAGCTCTGAATAGATGTTAAAATACACTCTATAATTTTTATAGAGTAACAACCTTACTTATTAATACACTGTTGGAATGAACATCAATTTACGCTTATATATGTTCTCAAACATTTTAGTTATTTATTCATATTAATTTTTACATGTATTTATTTAAGTGTATAGTTATGTTATTAACATAGTAGTTGTTAAGTTATGATTTTAAAATTTACAAAGTATTTTTAAAAATATTTTTAAAGGTGTTAACATCTTTTACGATGTTGTGGAGGTAACGATGGCTTTAACTACACTATAGCTTTAAATGAAGGTGTCTTGACTGCTCTAGGATATGATGTCATTTGAACTTCTTTTTTAAATTCAGTAGGTAAAAGCAATTAATTGTATCTGATGAAGTCTCTTCAAGTCAGTTAAAACAAGACGAAAGCGCTTATATACTTGGATATTTCACTATTTTAACCTTGGATTATATTACAATTTTGGTGTGTTTATACAAACATTTGCCTGCGCCATTCTACTTTGTGGTTGATCAGTGGTTCTTGTTCGTTTACTATGTTCAATACATTGCGATCAATCACTTCTTGCTCATCATCTGTAACAAAGTTTCCATATTCGGAATATCTGTACTGCTTTTTATGTTTCCTCCCTGTCCTTTATGTTCTAACCCTAAAGGGACATCATTTTTGGTCCATTTGGGTGTAGGTGAGACCTGTGTGTGCTGTTTCAGTGTCTGTGAAGGAAGATGAATCTTCTCCAGATGTACCCCCAAAGGAAGAGCTGGATTTGCTTAAAATAGATCTTGGCCGTTTTCTTTTCCCAAATTTGGGCATAGAGTTTGCAAATTTGACATTTTTGTATGAACCATAGGGCCTACCCCTCTCGTAATCACCTAGATCCCTTTTAAATTTGTTAACTTTCCTTTCTTTCAACTGGCATTCCACAGCTAATAAATCCTGACCAAGTTGATGAAGGCATGTATGATAAATGGTCTGCCCCTCAAATTGTTTGGTCTGTTCACTAAGTGAGGTAATCTCATTCAACCCCTGGTCAATACATCTGTCATAATAGGAAGCAAGGCTTCCACAAAGCCCATTGAGGCTTGCTGTTGTACCCTTGTCCAATGTTCTTCTAATTCCTGATCTATCATATGTACCAAGGGCTGTGTCCTTACTCGTAAACCCCTGGGACTAATATTTTTGGCTAAATAAGCTTTGAAAAGCCTTAAATGCCAAACATTGGATCGTAACAACTTCATGCTTTTATACAGTTTAGAGAATATATCCGTACAATCAGGTGTGTGTATAGTTTGATCTGAAGTTAGAAATGCTATTACTGGTATTTAACCCAAAAATCCCTAGTTCATTGCGATCAGAGGATAAGCCATGTAACAGATTATTTAAATCCATTTTAGTATGAATACCAAAAGGGAAAAATATAAAAATGTTTGTTAATGTAAAAGATATATATATGTAGGACCAAAACACTGAAAATATTATTAAGTATCCAAAGATACTTAAATAGGTTGGGTATATGTTGATCAGTATCTGATCTATTTTTGATAAAAATCTAACAAAATAATACAAAAAATATATATATACAGAAAATATATATAAGAGGGCTACCAGGCCATGCTGTACAAAATCCCTCCGTGCTCAAAAAACGACCTGAAAATGATCCTACCCCAAATGAGGAAACATTAAACAGATCTGATAGCACAATAGTGGACATTCAAATAATAAAGAATACTTGCATCACACCAATATCAGTAATGCTGCGGCTCCTGATCATATGTTAAAATTAGATATAAACCCCAGTCTGTCAGGAATCCAATAACAGCCCTTACTAATGTGTGTAGCCACACACAAAAAAACAATGTATGCTACATATCCTGAAATTTGTTGTGTACCAAATAAGGGATTATTCCACAGACCTAAGAGCATATAATAGCTATTCTAATAATAAAAAATATGTTTGCATCACACTAGATTCAGTAATGCTGTGGCTCCTGATCATATATTAAAAATAGACCCTTGTATAACAGGAGTCCAATAACAGCCCTTACTGATGTGTGTGCCCACACAAAATGACCTATGAATGCTACGTAGCCCTTGGTCTGTATAAATGTACATATGACAATGATCTGAAGCCCAAAAAATATATCCTCATTCTATTGTTCAGATACCTGATCAAAATATATTAATGTTCCAATCAACATCCAACCAACTAAACATAGATCCACATTCAGTGCTTTGGTTCAACATTATTCAAGAAAAGCTGTTTATGAATACCCTCGGATCCACAGTGATCGCTGGTGAACATATAACATTCAAACAAAAAAGCAAAACTTTTGACCCAAAATGATCCCAATTATGATACAATAGCAGAATGTACATCCAGAATGTAAACCTGTGTCGCTGTAAATCCTGACCATTAAAAAATAATCATGAACTCCTAAAAGCAGAGTTAAACTATTTATTTATTTATTTTACATTTGTTGACAGGGAATGTCTGACTGAGCCAAAGCCCTTTTTCAGCAGAGACCCGGGGAGAAAAGCTCCAGTAAATAGATATAACAGTTTGTCATTATTAACAGGTATTATACAGATGGAATGAGGCAAATCAGTTAGCAGGCTACAGGAGAATTTTGAGAATATACAGATTACATTTTGTCATTAATACTCATATAATACATAGAATTATGTAATGGAGAAAACAGGTAGATAAAAGTCCGAGCACTTTTTGTAAGTAGTAGTTAGAATAGAAGAGCAACATAAGAGTTCAATGTTAAATTTTAGAATTAAACAAATCAGGAAGGAATAAAAGTTACAGAGAAAGGGGAAAAAGCTATTCATTAGTGGAGAGAGATAGAGAGTTTTCAGGGTGGATTTGAGCATTGGCAGATCCATTTCCTGTTAAAATATTTTTTTAGAGTTAGTTTAAACTGTTTGGGATGTGTGAGTGCTCGAATTTAGAAGGGAAGTTTGTTCCATTTGATAGAGGTATAATAGCTGTATAGGCTACACCCCGCTTCAGATTTTGGCTTATAGATTTTTAGGAGGTCTTGGGAGGAGCTTCGGAGGCTTCTTGTGGGAGTATAGTGAGAGATGATGGTGTGTAAGGCTGGACAGAAAGATGGTTGGTAGATAATTGCATGTATGGTTTGGAGCATGGAGAGAAGGAGCAGGTGAGGTAACTCAAGCCAGTTTAAATATCTTAGAGAGAGAGAGAGTGGTGAGATCTATAGTAAAGTCGAGTTGCAAATCTAGCTACTTTGTGGTATGTGGTCTCAAGTCTAGTGAGGAGAGAGGAGTTTAGGTTAGTAAGGATTTGTGAACAATATGTTAGGCAGGGAAGAAGGTAGGAATGAGTGAGGGTTATTCTAGCTTCCTGGGTGAGAAATTTTTTATTTCTATAAAGTAGGCCTAATTTAAAGTGAGTATTCCTTATAAAGTTGTTTATGTGACCAACTAATACAAAACACCAGGAATATTAATTGTCACAAATAACATCAAATAATGTTATCAAACTGTTGGGCCTTAACGACCAAAATATGAATGTAGATACACAAAAATTGTTAGGCCCCAAAAATCACCATTAGAATCCAGTCTAATATGCAAAGCATGTTTATAATTGAGTTCTGATGTAATTCCAAGATGTTATTTAGGAGTGTAATGTCCAAGTACAAAAATCAATGAAGGCAGACCATGCCCCAATTATCTGCAGCTGAGACGACATGCTGTATGTCTCTAAAGACTGAAAACACTCAAATGGTTGTGCCATCCATGTATAATCAAAGTTCAAATGAATCATTACATACATGAAAATACTGTCAAGCCCCCACATAACACCAGGTCAATCCACTCTATTCGAAATTTCAATAATAAGTGAAAAAACTCTTAATATAATCAAAATGTCATACTGTAGTAAGAAAAGCCAAAATCATAAAGTTATAAACAGCAAACCATGTCCAAATTGTCTGTAGCCTGACACGACATGCTGTATGTCTCTGAATGTTGGAAACACATACCAGTTGTAACACCAACCACATGTAGTCAAAAAAATGCCATGTATCCAAACGTTTTGTAGAGCCCCCCTCACAAAGTACACTAGGTCAAACCACTCTGTTCGCAATTTCAAAATTAGTAAAGAATCCAAGAGAGGAAATCAAGGGCACCCAACTGAGCGCAATTCCTGCAAACAATAACGTATTCCAGCCAGGGTCTGACGTAGTCCGCACGATAAATCCCTCACAACATGTATAAGAAAGAAAGTCTAAAATAGGGTCAGCACACCCAAGCAATGAATAAAGATTCCAAATCCCCCCAAAAAATAGTACAAGTGGTTTAAACAAAAACAAATTGGTGACAGAAAATCCAGTTCTTGCTTCAGTGCTAGAAACAGCACACACACATCATCTCACTCCTCAGCCAACAGCAGGAAACAGAAACCAGAACATACCAAATGGCAGAACCTGCAGGTACGGCAGTGCAAGGCAAAACCATGGAACATTTAAAAAATTGTAACCAGCACACCAGGGTGAGATAAACCAACGTACTTTTTAATAAAGTAAAAGCAAGACAAACCGGTTTCAGCTGCTGAACCAAAGCCTTCTTCAGTGTCAAATAAATTAATCACCAATACCACAATAAATATTAACCACAATTAGCAACCAGGCATCCCATAGGTTGATCATAATAGTCCATTGAGTCCAGGTGGGAATAATCCCCCCAGTCTAACTATCCACTTCTTCTCTTTATTTTCCAATATAGTGTGCAAACCAATAGGGTTATTCCTATTGCCTGAGATAATGTCTATAACAGTGAATCTATAAGCAGAGGAGAGGAATACCATGTGGGCTTTACATGACTTTACCTATTTCTGTGAGATTTTGAGAGTCATATATTTCAACTTCTTGCTATCAAGGCACTGACTGTTTCAATGGGCTTGTAATACATCAAGGACTACCAGGTGCTCTGTAATGAGAAAGAGCATTATTTATAATATGTCTATACCTCACCAAGGCAGTGCACATAATTCACACATTTGGCAGTCATCTGACTTACATCAAAGGATCCTGCAAGGATACTTTCTAGATGGTTATTTGGTTGCTAGGTGCAGATGTATTCCAGGTATGCAGATCTGCAAGCAGGGAGCATGCCACATACAGCATGTAGTGTGTTGTGTGTTGCACGCAATCTCAGATATGCCACAGAGATTTAGTTGAAAGAGCACATTATGCACATTATAACTCTCAGACTGTGCAGGAAATTGTCACTAGCATACCCCATGCAGAAGGCTGAAACATAGTGGATAATGTATTCAGACTAATAATGAAAGCCTCCAATGTTGAAGAACCTCAGAAGAAACATTGCAGTACAGTCTACAAATATTCAGCAAGATATTTATTGTGTATACCATGTTGCACAACATTATACAAAATATGTATGCCATGTTACACAACATTGTACAAACAGCTGCATCAGCAGGTGAACATTGTGGCATATCCTTCCATACTAGCCATAACAGCAGTAGAAAGGCAGGGTGAAGAGTCAGGGGAGAAACATGCAGAAACAGATGCAGCATATTGTGACAGTGACAGAGAAACAATGTCTGGCACAAGACTATGGGCCATGACACTGACAACACAGAATAAAATTATGCATGTTTTGTTACACCCAGGCTATGCAGGCCAATGCATGGACTGGCCATTCCATGCATTGGACATCATTGTACCAACAGAGGTTAGAGGTGGGCAAGACACAGCCATCATCATTTGCACAGGTGAAGGACCACAATGATAGGTGAGTGCAACACTATAATATGGAGTATGGTCATGGGTGGTGAACACAGTAGCCACACATGCTGGGAGGTTGAGGGAGTCAGAGATATATCATCTAGTGGTGGAAACAAGCTGCCACAACATGACTGCTTCTAGTGTCAACTGTGTTGGCTTGTGGTGGTGTGGCTCACTGTGGTCCATAGCAGGCACAGTGTATGTGCACCTTGATGGGGTATCCCATGTACTGACCCTGATAAGCTCATGTCCTGGACAACACATATGACTCAGGTAGCAGGCTGCGTGACAATAGCCGAAGTGAAAGAGAGCAAGCTATGTGACTCTGCATGTGGAGCTTGATAAGGCATCCCAGGTGCTAAGCCACAAAGCTGCTGTTGCTCATGACCTGGTTGATGCCCACAACTTGGGTGACAGGCTGTATGCCAACAGGTGACAATAATACTGTCTCAGTACTAATCTGTGTAGTCTGACTTTTAATGGTCTGTGACCTATCTTCTCTCATGTGGACCCTTCAGATGCCATATGCTTGCATAGCCTGTGGAGACAGACTGCTTGGTGCTTGCAATGTATCTCGTGAATTTACCTGTGGAGACATTTGTCACTAGTAACCTCCACAGCATTGTGTGCTCTGTGTCTCTGTACTCCATGTCATTGTGCAGTTGGTATACATCCACCTGCAAGCCACAGAGTACAGTCACCATATTCACAATGTTATGGGTAACAGATGAGTGCTGTAGCCATATCAGGGAGAGTCTTGAGTCATGGTGGTACTGCCTCTCCCTTGCATTTCTACCCCATGGTGCACCTCAGAGATGGTGTGAATTTGAGATGTATGAGCTGGGGACACAGATGGGATCCTTAAGGGACATGATTTCTGTCTTGCAGTGGTGAGGCTGTGTGGTCAGCCTGTACCTCTACAAGGGTCTTATAATGGTGGATGTGGGTGACTCTTCCCACTCTGGTGTTGCAAACAGTGAAACTGTGTCATCAGACCATGTCACTTACATGTTGTCATTATTGCCAGCCACAGATGCCCTGCAGATGTCAGCGTTAAAGTGTCCTGTTGTACTGGACCCTCCACCACTGAAACCTGTGAAAGCACGGACACACCTGAGACCACTGTCAGCCCACACACATATTTGGCTCTATGTCCCCCTATGACGTGCATATTAATACACATGAATACATCACTACAAAATACATTGACAGACATACTTTATTGTGAAGATTGCTATATCTGCAGATCAGAAGTGCCTGGATGGACAGATATGCAGGTGGGTCTTGGTCAAGCCTTCCTGTCAAACATACAGTAGAGTGTAATATACTATATTGTAATGGACATTGCTTCCCCAGCTGAAGCATGGATGATTGGTGTTAGACCAGCTTCCACATCCAAGTCACCCGCAGATATGAGGAGCCACCCCCCTTGGCCAGTATGTGACATTAATAATCCTCAGCCTCACTGAATATTTTCAGAGCTGCAGTTCACTCCCTGTAGTGGACCTGTGTGTTACAATATCTTGTGTCTTTTTATTTTCATGGGGTATCATATCAGTAACTCTTTGTTGCACCTTTTGTAGTGTCTAGTTAAAATGACCCTAAATATTTATATCCTGCACTAGTACCTGCCATATCTGGTCCCAGGAATGACTGTCTCTGGCACCTTTGCCCAAGAGATGCATTCCATATGTGTGTGCTACTGTAGCCTAGTAATCGTTTCAAGGTGCTGCCTTCCTCAGTGAACCATGCTAGTACCAGCACAAACATGTCAGTCAGTAGGTGTGTACGGTGTACTGTGGGATGCACATAACTATTGTATGGTGTACTGTGGGATGCACATAACTATTGTATGGTGTACTGTGGCATGCACATAACTATTGTATGGTGTACTGTGGCATGCACATAACTATTGTATGGTGTACTGTGGGATGCACATAACTATTGTATGGTGTACTGTGGCATGCACATAACTATTGTATGGTGTACTGTGGGATGTACATAACTATTGTATGGTGTACTGTGGGATGTACATAACTATGCATGGTGTACTGTAGGATGTACATAACTATTGTATGGTGTACTGTGGCATGTACATAACTATGTATGGTGTACTGTGAGATGTACACAACTATTGTATGGTGTACTGTGGGATGTACATAACTATGCATGGTGTACTGTGGGATGTACATAACTATTGTATGGTGTACTGTGGCATGCACATAACTATTGTATGGTGTACTGTGGGATGCACATAACTATTGTATGGTGTACTGTGGCATGCACATAACTATTGTATGGTGTACTGTGAGATGCACATAACTATTGTATGGTGTACTTTGGGATGCACATAACTATTGTATGGTGTACTGTGGCATGCACATAACTATTCTATGGTGTGCTATGGGATTTACATAACTATGGCCACCCTTGTTGTCAGTCAGTAGGTGTGTATGGTATACTGTGGGATGCACAAAACTATGGCCACCCTTGGCAGTCAGTAGGTGTGTATGGTATACTGCGGGATGCATATAACTATGGCCACCCTTGTTGTCAGTCAGTAGGTGTGTATGGTGTACTGTGGGATGCACATAACTATTGTATGGTGTACTGTGGAATGCACATAAATGTATGGAGTACTGTGGGATGTACACAACTATTGTATGGTGTACTGTGGATGCACATAACTATTGTATGGTGTACTGTGGAATGTACATAACTATATTTGGTGCACTGTGGAATATACATAACTATGTATGGTGTACTGTGAGATGTACACAACTATTGTATGGTGTACTATGGGATGCACATAACTATGTATGTTGTACTGTGGGATGTACATAACTATTGTATGGTGTACTGTGGGATGCACATAACTATGTCTGGTGTACTGTGGGATGTACATAACTATGTATGATGTACTGTGGGATGTACATAACTATTGTATGGTGTACTGTGGGATGTACATAACTATGCATGGTGTACTGTGGGATGTACATAACTATTGTATGGTGTACTGTGGCATGTACATAACTATGTATGGTGTACTGTGAGATGTACACAACTATTTATGGTGTACTGTGGGATGCACATAACTATGGTCACCCTTGTTTAGGTGTGCATGGTATACTGTGGGATGCACAAAACTATGACCACCCTTGTTGTCAGTCAGTAGGTGTGTATGGTATACTGTAAGATGCATATAACTATGGCCATCCTTGTTATCAGCTACAGTTAGTGTTATATACAACTTCTCCCATTTACTTACTGTAGCCATGGGTATCCATCTATGGTTAACACTAAGTACAGACCCACCCCAATTCATATATTATAGTTATACTTCCACACATGGTATTGGACCTCCCCACTCCTTGTAGCATGTTCTTTCCATGATTTCTTTTGATCATGGTTTGAAATTCTTCAGCCACAAACAGAAGATACATTGCCATGCCAATTCTATGGGTTCCCAGTTACACATACCCTATGACATCTGCCTCACTCTCACTGACATCCACCATAGTTTTTTTTGTAGCTGAGGTATTTTACCAGGTAATAAATTCTAGAAAGCTCCATATCAGACATGCTTGACTGAAATTCCTCTACTTCCAGAATGCAAAATTGTATGCAGTGCTATGCAAAATGGCACAGACACTTTATGTTGCACTAACAGCAGTCAGTGTGGTGGTTATGCCAGTAAAACAACTGTTAACACCACTGTCTGTGAATCACTGCCGAGGCATAATGCACTATCCATGCAGGCAGGATCCAGTGATTCACATCATGGTGTGCATAAAACATATGACCTGCATGCTTATGCACATGACGTGTGCACCATCATGGGTATACTGATATGAGATATTTGATTAACAAACATGCACCGATGTGCACAGGAATCCTGATTTCCTCCTCAAGTGGACCTGATTGCAATGGCTACCTCAAGCAGTGAGGAATATAGGTTTCCGGCTTGGAGTCCCAGGGAGAGCAGGATTTTCCCATGCTTCCTGCATAAGAATTTCAAGGAGAACCTGTTAGGCCATTATTATGATGGCCCATTGCCTAAAGAGAATCCCTGACATGAGTTGGCTGGAATGCTAATTGATACCACTGACATTGCCCATTCTGGTGAGCAGTTGTGGCATAGTCACAGTGACCTGCAATGGTGCTAACTTCAACTGCTTCATCTGTAGGAGGCAGAGATTCAGGTGATGGAACCTGGAATGTACTACAAGCATTTTTTTCAGTAAAATTGTCTTCTACTGTCCTTACCTTTTGTATCTGCACACGTAGTGATGCATACTTTGTTTCCCAGCAACAAAGAAGTGGCAGCTGAACATGGTTTTATGCCACAGAAGGTAGAAGCACTTTTCCTGGCAGTAGGCATGCATGACATCTGTGCCAGCCAACAGTAGAACTGCAATTATGTTTGTAGTGTGTGGTGTGTGTGTGTGTGTGTGTGTGTGTGTGTGTGTGTGTGTGTGTGTGTGTGTGTGTGTGTGTGTGTGTGTGTGTGTGTGTCTGTGTGTGTGTGTGTGTGTGTGTGTATGAGATCAGTTTTTCCTATTCTGTCATTCTTCTGCAGGCCCAGTTTTGGAAGACAAAGATGAGAGGCTATGATCACCTCAGTCTCCACCAGCTAATGCCTGTGGTGTTTGGTCGCTGGTGTCCATCAGGCCTTCCTCTCTGGACCTGGAAGGGTCACTGGTGTTCTCTATATGTGCTTCTCAAGAGGGGTAAAAGCTTCTCTCCTGAAAGTGGACCAGAGGAGTCTCCAGTGGTCTCCTGGCATCAGTTGCTAAGGCTGGTGGCTGAGAAGGTATGCTTGCAACTGGATGCTCACCTTAGCAGAATGCAGCACTTTCTGACTTAATTCATGGAGTCATGTGATGAGCTCTCCCAGACCATCAGGCTGTCATGGGAATAACTGGCCCATAATATCCACCAGTCAGATGAGTGGTGCCTGTGTGTGTTGCCTTCTTGACTGCCATAGCATCCAGCCATGGTGGGTCTCCACCCTAGCCTCATCATCGTACTTTTGTTGCCTGATGTGTCATTCCCCAAGCCTCCCCATCATAATTTTTTCTGCCCTCTGTATGCATCCATACACTGTCTGCCTACCTTCTATCAGAAGCATAGCTATGGTGAGACAAAGGGGGCAGCCTCTGTGGGTACAAGGTGTCAGTGGGAGAGGCATGATCAGCAGAACCATTTTTTTTTAATTTTTGCTCCCAGCATAAATGCAAGGACAGACAGTAGAGTGGGAGGCCATTTGGACCTGGCACTACTTCTCAGGAGGGAAGGGGCATCAGATTGGAGAATGGACCTTTTTTTTTTTTTTAATTTTCTCTCACATAGAAAGTGAGGGCATTAGGACCTGATGCTCCTTCTTTGGAGAGAAGGAAGGAGCATCTAATTGGAGAACAGACTTTTTTTATTTGCTCACATGCAGAGCATAAAGTCATATGGCATTAGGGCCTGGCAGAGTAGCTCTGGGTCCTAGAACACTAACTGTTTTTTTGGCTCCTCAATGTGGCAGTTAGGGGTGCTAGATCCGGGAATGATCCAGCTGCAGCTCTGCCTTTTATGTGTATACCAGTCCTCTGTGTCTGTATTATGGGTTCGGCAGTTAGGGGTGCTAGATCCGGGAATGATCCAGCTGCAGCTCTGCCTTTTATGTGTATACCAGTCCTCTGTGTCTGTATTATGGGTTCGCCTGTCTTTCCTTACTGTCTGCCCTTCTTTTTCTGTCCCATCCACATCCATCCCAGACTAGTTTTCTCCTCTACCTTTATTCACTTACGAAAAGAGCTCTTAACATCCCCCAAAATCTACCCTTTCTTCCTTCTATCACCCATACTTTATGGTTACTCTTCTTGGTTTCCTTCTGCTTGCTATCTTCTCAGAATCTGCTTTCCTGTCTCCCCAATTCTCTCTCCATTTATATGTTGAATAGAGATACCACTTTGATGTGCACACCCATGCTGATGCCTCAGATGTTATGCTGCCCTTCTTGTGATAAATGGCAAAGTATGGCATTACCTTGCATGCACAAATGTACACTACTCAGTATATTTCTCTTGCCTTGTCTGTGCTGTCCGTCACTACTGTAGCTACATCAACCTAGAGTTGTTTATCTTGTTACCTCTATACCTGTCTTTACTTTTGAGGTCCTTTGTTCATAATGCTTCTACTATTCAGTGCCTAAAACATGTCTGATTAGCATTGTGACCTCTTTGTAAATTAGTAGTGTACATCCACAGTGATTATTTATGAATACTTATATTAAAAAAAGACAGTGATAAATAAGTAAAATGTCAATTGACAGTTTAATTACACACTGCACTGCAAATTGCTAGCTAGCATGCCTCTCAACTTTCCCGGTTTTTGCAGAATGTCCAGATTTTTGCCTCATATTTTTGCTCTGTTCCTCATAAAAGTTGCGGTTTTCTGGTGAATCACTGAGGCTTGAAGACACTAAATAATGACATACATTTAAGTTTCAGACTTCATACCCTTCAGAAAATGCATGCTAACCATACCTCTCAACCTCTTAGAACAAGAAATCTGGATGAGACCATAAAAAATGGGGGACAAAGACCTAAAAATAGGGACAATTTTAAATACTGCTCTTACAAACAGAAAGTTGATAGAAAGGTTTTGCATTAGCATGAATTTTCTAATAGGTTTGAAGTCTGAAACTCAAATGTATGTCATTTTCTTGAGTCAATCCTCAATAATTAGCCAGTGATTTGCCAGAAAACCAAAATTTTATAAGGGACAGACAAAAAATATAAGTAAAAATCTGGATATTCTGTGAACATCTGGATGGTTGAGAACTATGACTAACACAAATCTTATTATTTGAGTAACTTTCTAAGTTTATAAGAGCAATATTTAAAATTTGTCCCTGTTTTTGTGCCTTTGTCCCCCAATTCTTTTAGGCTTTATCCAGATTTCTGGCTTTAACAAGTTGAAAGGTAGCCTAGGTAATATTTTAATTTATTTTTCGGTTTATGAGAAATTTTTGTAGTCATCATTTTTATGTCAAACAGCATTTTTCATAAAATTTTCAATTCTTTCAAATTGAATTAAGTATGAGCTGATAATTAATCTTTCACCACTAGGTGGCAGTGTTACATTTACAGAAAAATCATTCAATATCTAATACCAGCATCTCATACTGTTAAATTTAGATTCATTTAAGTCAAATGCATGTGAAGTAAATAATAATTACATTATTAAATATAAAAACTAGTAGCTGGGAACATTTTTCAATAAGCTGCCACTTTACAGTTCTTCAGTGCAAATAAATTATTCAAACTAAAAAAAAAAAATCTGAAAGCAATTATGATCTATTATACAATGAGTCCCTATTACTATTTGAAAATGTGCATGCTGATTGGCCTAGCCCAACCAGCGTACTCGATTTAAATCCCACAATATAGCAACGGAAAAAGGTCTGGTCGCCTGGACTTTTTTCCGTTGGTATAAAGTGCCCCAAAACCTTTTTTTTTTTACAATTAAAAAAAAGAGAGAGAAAACGGAGCAACTGAGACATTCTTTTCTCCGTTGCTTCCGTTTCAAAGCCTTGATGTACTGGGTATGTCTGGGAACTCAAGTCCCATACGCATGCACAGTACATCAAAAGGAACAAGCAGTATACCACAACCGGCGGAAGAACAGTAATCCGACGTTATGCAAAGACATTATTTAAGAAAAGTAAGTATTTTTTCTTAAATAATGTCATTGTATAAAAGCAATAACCAACTCCGTGGTTGTGGTATATTGAAAATTTATCCACGGTTGCCTTTGTTTAATCACTCGGGCTTCACACTCATGATTAAACCACACCAACCATGGGTAAATCTTCAATATACCACACCACGTCGTCGGTTATTGCTTTAATAATGCAGATAAAACTATCAAACCTTTATTAGAACAAATCAGTGAACAGAGAAAAAAGTCTACTTAAGTATTCAGAAACATAACCTGCTGGGATTCATGAATGCCTACATGTCATGCTAAGCCTGTTTGCTTGACAAGCAAGCTGTTTGGTATTTATTAAACAGTTCTGCACATTACCCTGAGCTGCAAATCAAGGGTAAGATGAATTACATGCTGATGAAGCAAACCATCATGGTGGAGCAATTCAAGAACATATTAAATGCATGTCTTCACTCCATGCTCCCTTTAGGCCTGAATTCCAAGACTTCTTGAAATAAAACCACAAAGACAGTAGAGGTTGCTACTCCTGATGTTATGATTAATCTGTTTCTACAACAGGCTTTAATACAAGGGGCTACTCCTGCTACCAAACCTCGTCCTAGAAGGCATAGTGTGTTTAGACCATGTTTGATCTACCATGGACTTCATGAGATAGAAATAGTAGACCACTACAGAGTCAACAAGGATACCACAGAACAAATAGTCAGCATCTGCAACCCTTACCTGACATCCTGTGGGAATCATGGACAACCAACTCCCAGTGGATACCAAGGTATGGGGTAGCATTACTTATAATTGCTACAAGCACGTTTCAGAGACCCACATGGGTCACAGTGGGGTATCACAGGCCTCAGCCTGAAGAATACTCCATCAATTTCTTAATGTAATGCTGCAACATGTGGGAGAGCATATTAAGTTTCCATGTACCCCAGGGGAGAGGGCTAGCATCATGCAAAATTGCTATGCCGTAGCACTTTTCCTAGAAGCTCTGAGGTCTATAGGCTGCAAATACATTGAAATAAAAGCCTTAGCTGGTGAACATAACTTCACGGCACCCATGCCAAAAGAAAATAGCTGCATGACTGCCGAACACCAATGCACTATACGAACATGTACATAAATGCATGGAACTAGCCATACCCAACAGAACCAAGACGCTCTCCTCCAAAAAAAGGAAGCCAATCTGGTGGTCATCTGCCATTAATAAACTCTAAAACAGTAGGAAGAAACTGTTGCAGAAAAAGGTGAAGTCCCAAGACTGGAAAAACTCCCTTATTAACCTCAACAAAAAGTTGAGATCCCTCATCAAATCCTCCAAAGCCAGCTATGAAGGCAGAATTGCAGCAGACACTAAAAACAATCACAAAGCCTTCTATAGTTATATCAAGAACCTCAACGGCAATACCAAGATTTGCTCTGAGTTACTGCACAATGGTACCTCCTATACTGAACCAACAAGATATTGCCAACATACTGGCCGACAGATTCAGTGCCAACTTTACCCCCCCTCCAAGGACCAATCACAATGCCAGAAGAATGCCAGGCACCCAGCATTACTGCAGCACAGGTTAAAGCTGCATTGTCTAAGGCCAAGAATACAGCTTCCATGGAACCTGATAATATCCCTGGCTGTGTTCTACATCAACTACAAAGTGAACTGGCATCACATCTATTTGCCCTGCTCAAACACAGCCTCACCTCAGGCTTTGTCCCTACCAAATGGCGCACTGCTACAGTCATCTCTCTCCATAAAGGGGAAGCGACTACAGACCCTGGGAATTATCGACTCATTAGCCTGATGAGTCTGATATGTAAAGCTATGGAGTGCATCATCATGGACCTCCAAACTCTAGACCCCACGCATTTGTGAAAGGGAGATCATGCCTGCTTAACCTGGTTGACTTCTTTGAGTCAGTCACCAGGGCTGTGGATGAAGGTAAGGCAGCGCATACAGCCTACCTCGATCTGGCCAAGGCCTTTGATACCATTCCTGACTCGGGAATTATTGATAAACTCACCAAACTAGGCATCAACCCCTATAACTATACTGCAGGGACTCTTCCCAATGACCTTAGTGACCACCTTATTACCTTTATCTTAAAACACAAATGTACAACATCAAACCATCACCAAACCAGGCTGGTCAGGAACAGTAAGAATTTTGTCCCACAACATTTTCTTGCTGATCTCAAAGCATGCAACTGGTCCTCCCTAAAAACGCTCTCCTTAGAGGACAGTGTCTCTTATTTTAATGACACTTTCCTTAAGATACTTGATGCTCACGCTCCTAAAAGACTGACCAGGACCAAGGAACGTATTGCTCCTTGGCTAACAAAAGACACCAAATCCAAAACTAAACTCCGGGATCAGGCCTGGAATAAATGGAGAGCTACCAAAAGCCCCCTGGACCGGATCAAGTTTCTTCAGCTTAGAAACTCAACCAAATTAGCCGTCTTGATGGACAAAAAACAATATTTTTGCCACCTCCAAGACAAACACCAGCATAATCCCAAAAAATTCTGGGCTGGCTTCAATCATCTCCTTCGTCCAGGAAAATCGACCACCCCCACCCCTGGTAAACTCATTGGTAAAGATCCAAGTGAAATAGCTAACACTTTCAATACATTTTTTACGGAGACCATCCAGTCTCTCGCCAATCAGCTTTCCAATACTCCCTCTTCCACAACCTCAACTAAAAACCCTACTCAGTCCTCCCTTAACTTACAACCCACACCTACCTCCTACATTCGTACCCTCTTGAAAAAACTCAAACCAACTACCTTAGCGGCTGACCTATTCCCAGCCAACTACCTACAAATAGCATCTGACGCCATTGCTTACCCTGTTTCAATCCTGATCAACCGATCTATATCTGAATCTTCTATCCCCTCAATCTGGAAAATCTCTTATATCATCCCTCTCCATAAAGGTGGATCCTCCACTGACACATCTAACTACAGGCCAATAGCTATACTGTCTCCTCTAGCCAAAATCCTGGAACGCTGCGTTCATAAACAGCTCATTACCCATCTTTCTTAAAACAACCTCCTGTCTAACACCCAGCATGGATTCCGCCCCCATCACAGCACAACCTCTGCTCTTCTCTCCTTTGTAGATTCAATCAACCAAAGCCGCAATAACAAACTTATTTCCTCTGCGCTTTTTCTTGACCTATCAAAAGCCTTTGACATGGTGAACCACCAACTACTAATACAAACACTGCAAACCTTTCATCTTAGTAAATCAACAATAAGTTGGTTTAACGACTACCTATCGAGTAGAAAGCAGGCGGTTCAGTGGCAAAACAGGCTATCAGACCTACTCCCCACTAATATCGGTGTTCCACAAGGATCTATACTTGGCCCCCTTCTCTTTTCCCTATTTATTAACAGTTTACATACGATCATTCCTAAAGCCACTTGCATTCAATACGCAGATGACTCCACCCTGATATGCTCGGACGTTTCTCTTGCTAAACTCCAAGTTGCTACCCAAAGTTGCTTCTCCTTAGTTGAAACATGGTTCTCAGATCTAAAGCTTCTACTAAATCCATCCAAAACTAAATTACTTCTATTTTTCCCCACACTAAATACCTCCCAAGTAAAAGAACCACCTAATGCCACTACCCCAACCTTCTGCGTGTCCTCCAACAATGGAATCATAATCGAACCCGTCTCCCACACCAAACTTCTTGGGGTGACCATAGATAACAAACTTAAATTTGATACACATGTCAGTCTGACCATTAAGTCTGTAAACAAAAAACTCGGGTCTTTGTATAGATTAAAAACTTTCTTAACTCCGCACACCAAACTTACCATTGCTAGGACCCACCTTCTGTCTACACTCCTCTACGCTTCGCCGGTATTCTCCTTCCTCAACAAGAAGGAACTCAACAAACTGTCTACTAGCTATAACCACATAGCCAGATTTATAACAGGGATGCCCTATCGGACCCATCACTGCCAAAATCTAAGGACCCTCGAGTGGTTAGAACTCTCCAATACTCTCAAACTTAACCAACTCTCCGAGGCATTCAAAATAATTAATCATCCAGAAAAAACTCCCTCACTGAACAAAATACTTACCCCTTACTCCAACCTCACATCCCTTAGGTCATCCAAAAGCCTACTAGTTCAAACCATCAAGTCTAACAACTTGGGAGGCGAAGCACTCTATGCAAATTCCATTGGCAAATCCTGGAATGCCCTCCCAAATAACCTAAGACACATGACCTCTCTCTGCCAATTCAAAAAACACCTCAAAGACCTATTAAAGTCCCAATGGCTCTGCCCCTGCTCTAATCCTGACTAATACTAAAACTTTCCTGGCCCACTAAAGTCCCTACAAAACCCACTAACCTAAGGTCTCAACTAATTCTAATGCTTGTTCATTATAGGTATTGTACTTCTTTTAAATAATTGTATAACATATATGTCTGATTCCTCTTTGAATGTAATAACTATAACTCTATACTTGAATGTTATGTTTAACTACCTCTTTATTGTGGAGCTTTTTTCCCCGGGCATCTACTGAAAATGGACACGTATCCAGCTAGACTAGCCCGGTCAACAAATGTAAAATAAAAAATAAATATAAATAAATATCACTAGGTGGGTTGCAAATTGGCTCACAGATAGAACCTACAGTGTGAAAGTAGTGGACTCCACGTCAGACTGCCGACCAGTCATGAGTGGATTCCCACAGGGATCGGTCCTGGGTCCTCTCCTGCTCAGCATCTACTTTTCAGACATCCAGGCCAACACAAAGGGACTTTGGCTGACCAAGTTCTCAGACAACTGCAAGTTGGGAGCCATTATTAACTCCCCAAGTAATGCAGACATCCTACAGAAAGGCCTCACTGAGACCAATGACTGCTGTCGAAACCATGACCTTAAGCTTAACGCCAAAAAATGTGTCGTCATCCCCATTGGTAAAAACTCAGTTCCCACTAATTACCACATCGATGGGAGACCACTGAACACTGAAGGTATTATAAGAGATCTGGGGGTGCACATTGCAACTGTGGTCAGAAAGTCCTTCTATGTGGCACATGTCATTACCAAGGGTTTTTCATACAGGAAGAAAGAGGTCATCGTCTCTCTCTACTCTTCCCTCATTAGACCAATCATTGAGTATAATGGCCCATTTAGCGTGTGCCTCACTAGACACCTGCAACAGCTGGAGAGCCCACAAAAGTACCTCACAAAGAGGATCCTAGGCATTAAACACATGTCCTACATTGACAGACTCAAAAGACTCCAGCTATTTTCTGTCTCATATCGCCTACTTAGAGGAGATCTCTGCTTGACTTACAAAGCCATGTCTGACCCAGCTCTGTTAGAAATGTTACACCTAAAGAAATCCCAATCCCTCTGCAGCACATGCTCCAGAGACCTCAACCTCAATACCACACTCAGCAGAGCATGCTGGAAGGACAGGTTCCTCACCCAGAGACTGCCCATGCTATGGAATAGACTTCCTGTACATGTCCCTCTTCAAGAGAAATCTTGATGAGTGGATGGGAAATAAAAAGTTCACCCTGGGGATCTCTCCAGTGGTTCTACATGATAGAGGCTCTGGGAATTAATCTTTGGGCTAAGCTTGTAAAGGCTAGAGGGCCATTGGCCTAGTACACACCTATGAACCTATGAACAGGGAAGGCGGTACATAAACAGAAAAGGTTATCACTCCATTAACTGTCAGGTGGCCTGTCATGCATAGGCCAGATTCATAAAGGTTACAACAAAGTGTGCACTCTGTGTACACTTTCTGAATTCAAGAACATGGCTACCACAATGATTGAGCTGTCTATTCACTCAGAAAGGTTACACTACTAAATGTCCACATAGTTTACACTTTGTGGTGACCTTTATAAATCCAGCCTAATCTGTAATGTGTGTGTAGGTAACTCCCACATATGGCACAACTCTGACCTGTATCTAAGGTTATCTAGGGGCAACTTTTCACAAGGATATCTAACTGAGGGATGCAGGTTAAACAATGGAACCTTGGCTCATGAGACCCATGAGAAAGCCACACAATCCTACTGAGCAAGGTCCAAAGATGCATACTTTCAGATTTGAAATCTCACAGAGCGTGTTTTTGGTCTGCTCAAGTCACATTTACAGTGTCTAGATACATCTGGAGGTGCCCTGCAAGTATGATCAGCCACTTCTGCCAAAATACAGACAGACTGTGTCACATTACATGACATTATTGTTACCAAGGAGTTGTAGGCACATTCACCATCACTTATACAGGGTGGGGGTGGGAGGTTACAGGAGGCTAAACTGAAACCAAAGAAGTGTGTATGTGTGTGTTCCTGAGAAATTAGGTTATCAGCAAGTATGCACTGTCAGGGCCAGTAGCACTAGATGTAAAGAAGTCAAATATTAAAAATACTAAGTGTGTGTGTGTGTGTGTGTGTGTGTGTGTGTGTGTGTGTGTGTGTGTGTGTGTGTGTGTGTGTGTGTTTGTGTATGTGTGTGTGTGTCATGGGCAATGTGAATTGTACTGTGTGCAGGTCTGCAGGAGTACAGACAAAACATGTGTGCTAGCACTACTCCCTGGCATCCTAGATAGGTGTGAGCTGTGTATGGTGGAGGATTCAGTTCCTACTGCCACCCCTGACTACATGCACTACCTTTGCCAGGAGTACCCCTTTTAATTCCATGGCCTTGGTCAGAAGTTGGGGTGTTACCTGAATGTGAACAATGTCTGTTGGACAAGCTCTTATTATGACTACATCCACAGCCATGATCATGTGGTCTACCACATCTGGTGTGGACACCTCAATCACAGATAGAGCAGTGAAAGAAGTAAGTGAGTGGGATCTGAAATGGCGACATTGGCTGTCATCATCATACTGATAATGTAGCAGCTGTTCAGCCATGTGAATGCTGACCCTCTCCAGCAGATGTTCCATAACAGAACCTGTATGATCCTTTGTGACATCCATCTGCTCCAAGGACTCACACACAGCTCATGCAGTCTCACATATTAGAATGCACAACATGTAGTACTCTCACTTTCTCTCCCAAGGCTGTGATAGAATTTTCTGTGCCTCCACAGTGACCATGCACTTACTTTGGATGGTACTCACTGACATACCACCATTATAGGGATGGTGGAATGTACACCTCTTCTGAGCATCTTTACTGATACCCCTGTCTGGTACTTCAACATTATGATGGCTGCAGGGAGATTCCATCAACTCTGTAGCTGGGATAAGCACACTATCCTGATCAACCGTGTCACCCCTCAACATGTCTATTCTCAGGTGGTTCTGTGTCAAGTGTATGCGTAGGCATACTGACTGTATAGAAACTCTGGGAATGGATGTAGGAGCCACATTCTCTGTGTCAGACATATCCACTGCAACCACAGACCGTGGCTGTTCATCACTGCCATCATTATCAGAGGTGACAGATCCTCTGAAGTCCGACAGTAGGGACTCTAGTGCTGGTGGCAGGCTCACCTGTGAGTATACCAATAAAACAGAAAACCATGAGCAATACAAGAACAAATGATCAGACATGCTAAGTAAACTTGAATAAAGCAATAACAGATGCAAGAGCAAGTAAACATTTTACTAAAGTAGATATAAAGATGAATATGCAAATTAAGAAAAATAAAAAGGTCTGCCCACATCACTGCTAGATGTGTCTAGACAAACAAAATGGAGACGGATAGAAGTATGATAAGTATTAAACAGAAGACGACCACTTAAACGTGGCTGTTCTAACTTTAACCTATTTTTATACCACAGATGGACATATATATATATATATATATATATATATGTGTGTATAAAATCAATAGCATACCTGGAGCATCAGCAGTTGACACCCTGTGGCTGTCTGCCCCAATGTCCGTTACTGCAATGGGCAACTCCTCTGACCTGTCTGGACTCTGGATCCCTTACATTCAACTGGAATGCCTCCATCTCAGTAAGTGGTAGTTTGGTAGCAGGCCCACCTTTACTATCTCTCTGTTCTTTTTGCTAAGATGCATGAGCCATGTAGGTGAGGGGATGGACTATTACCTCATTCTCAACAACTGAAAATGCAGGTTTACATGGCATGCATGGTTTGTGGATATCCATGTAGTGGTTTAAAAAAATTAAAAAAAAATGTTATCATACAAATAACAGGGGCTGTGTGCTTAAAAGCTGATCTGCACTGGGCAGAAAACAAGTAATTATACAGATGTCATTATTAAAAAAAATGTTAATAATGATTATATATAAACATGGACATCTAACAAATACCTATAAACCCCCCATACCCCCCCACATGCCAATAACACAACTTCATAAGGGAAAAAAAAACTTTAGGTAATGTTTGGGATATAGAATAGCATTAACAATGAAGCAATTTATTAAATGACAGTTTACCCTAATAAGATTCTCAAGTTAGACATGTCAACAATCCTCAAAAATCTTTTGCATTTAATACAAGTCAATGATCAATGTAATAGCAACTGTTAAACGTTTGCTACAAAAAGAACATTTCAAAGTGTAGACAGCAACCACAATAGCAATAACTCAACTTTCATAATCAAATAAAATATGTCTGACATATATAACACTATTACCATTGGACATTTTCTAACATACATAAGCTTCTTAAGTAGAAATGTGATGACTTCCAATATGGCTGCATATTGAATAACAGCTTAATTTGAGCTCTCCCAGTGTGAAAAAAGAAACTCAGAAGACAGAGCCACTAAACTCATATTTTTGGGTAAATTTTAGTAACTGGCTAGTAAGTACACTGCCTGGATACCAACAAAGAAGATATTCAGAGAACCTGAAAGAAAGTCAATCACAAAAGGTGAGGAAAAAACACTGACTGGGAAGAATTCTGCAGCTGTTCAGCAGAAAGCAGTGCAAACTCCAGCTTTGCAGCAAGACATAACTTCCAGTAACCTAGAGGAAAAAATAAATCAAATGTACTCATAGCTGATGGAGGAAGCTTTAAAAAATATTCAGATGAGGTGATAAAACTGCAAACATTAGAGGTTGAATGGAGGAAAGGGCTGACTGAATATGAAACTGCTCAAGAAGAGATATTTCATAATATAATAGAATTAGAGGACAGAGCACATAGGGAAAACCTGACATTTCCAGCTGTACTAGAGGAGCTGCAAGGAACAGACTATTAATTTTATGAAAGCACAACTAAGCAACTGGACTGGTATTCCACAGCAGGAATTGTTTATTGAAAGGACACATCATGTGTATGCTCCAAACCTGGCCATGAGAAAGCAACCTAGACCTTTAATAGTAAAGATGCAATCCTATCAGCAGAAGGAGTTGATTCTGACAACAGTGGCAGAAGGGCAAAGTAGTAAAAGTGGGGACAGTAGAGTTTTTGTGGAAAATGATTAGTCATTGTGCACCAGGCAGAAGAGGAGCAAATTTATTCCACTAATTAGGGAATGTCGAGAAGCAGGTATGAGATTTAAGCTGCTGTACCCAGCTATTTACATTCTTTCCTGGAGGGACAAAATCTTTTTTGATCCAGAGCATGCTAAGGAGAAAATACAAAAGTTTGTCCAACAAAAAGTGAGTTATAAACCAAGAGATTTTGCTTCTTGTTCTTCTGGTAATAAAGATCACAGAGGGACTGTGCCAGTGAAACCTTTTCCGATGTTTAATAAAATGATTGACAGAAAAAAAATCATAAGAGTTTACTAGAAGAACCAGGAGTACATTGGAAATGAAGCAGAGACTGGATTTGGGAGATGGCGATCAACAGGACTAGCATCATCAAATCAGAAATTGACAAATAAATGTTGGATTACAAAGCATTACTTATAATTGTAAAATGTGACAGAACAAGAAAACCTGGAAATATTGGACTTGACTTTGTTAAACTTGTAGGGGACTCTAAAGCACATGCCCTACTTCATGCCATTAATGTTCAGAAAAAACATTTAGGGGGAAAGGAAGGAAAGCATTTATTGCAAGTAAAACAAAATTTAGTTTTTAATAGCAGTGTTTTTATAATGCATAGCATAATCTGCATTCTATGAAGTAAAAAATTTTCTCAGTTAATTTTGAGTGTAATGGGATACCAAAGTAATCAGTTAATAAATGTTGGCACTGTAATGTAAAAAAATTGTCAAAAGAGCAGGATAGAAGAACATTGATGTGCTTTTTTATCTTGCATAGGGAAATGACTGGATAAAGGCCCTTAGCTTGATCTAGTAACAAGCTTTAAGAGAAATCAAATAAATGAAAAATAACATTGTTTAGCAAATAAATGAGTGCTTGTAGAAGCAACTCTGTTTCTGGTCCTCATGTCTGCATAGAGACAATCTAATAAAGAGCAATAAAAACAGAATACTTATTTTATTCAATGGCTAGGACATAGTTTTTTAAAGCATTGAAATGTTTCCCAATATGGGAGATTAATAAAGATAAGCCAAAAACAAACAGCACTTGATAGAAGCATAGGTTGTACCATGCATCTTAGCATGGGTAACCTTTCTTTTAGGTTAACCCAAGTCTCTGAGTGTGGCAGTCAGTCTGGGACAACTGCTCCTATTAGGAAGGTAAAACTTCAATATTTGAAGATGTACAAGGTTTTGTGTGATAGTATTAAGTTAATAGGTTGTAGGGGTGTATTGGGGGTGTTTTTTGAGAGCTTTCAATAAAACAAAACATTTTGTAAGATGTGACATAGACTCAAGTGGATATGACAAGAAACAACTGTATGAAAGATCACCTGCCAAACATTAGTGTATTCATTAACACAAAAGCTGGAACTAGACACTTAACAAAAAAGGTGTTACACATAAAAAGTGGGAATAATAACTTATTAACATAATGACACTTTCTGTATTATCTTCAAATGTGAATGGTATTACAGATATATATATATATATATATATATATATATATATATATATATATATATATATATATATATATATATAAAGAAATAGTAGTGAACTATATTAAATGTAGAGTTCAAATAGCTATGCTACAGGAGATACATTTGAAAAAACTGAACATGTGAATTTGATAAAGAAATGTTTTCAGGGTGGTTATTCAGTGAAATACTGGAGAAAAAAGGAAACAAAGAATACTTACATTAATTGCAACAGGAGTTCCTATAGTGATAGAAGAGGATAAAATAGATAATAGTAGATTTGTAGTACTAATGGGCTACCTACAAGGGAAGAGGATTACCCTGGCATGTATTATATTCCACCATAAACTGCCATAATGGAGCTTAAGAAAATTCTGGGAGAAATAATCAGCTTTTGGCAGGGAATATTACCTAATGGGGGGAATGGAATTTGATTTGCCACAGTGAAGCTGTATCTAGGGGACCCAGAATGGAAAATATAACAAAGGAGAGCAGATGTTTGAAGAAATTTATGAAAATATTTGGCATGGAAGGTGTGAATTCAGTTGTAGGAATTTAGACCAGATTTACATATTATTCCCTAAGATATAAAAGCTGGACTACACTAGACAGAACAGATATTTCACAGGAACGTGCATTTTATTGAAAATGTTGATACACATCCAATAACTATTTTAGATCATGTGCCAATAACAACTAAAATAAAAATGCAGAGTAATGAAATAAAAATGAGACACTGACATTGTCTCACAAATTTAAGGAATGGCTAGTGGAAAATTACTTGGGAGTTATTAGATAAGATAGAAATTTCTTCTAAAAATATAGCTAGGGATTGGGATAAAATTAAAGTGAAGTTTAAAAATAGAGCAGAAATGAAAAAAAGAGAGATATAGTTAAGAAGTAACAATAATTATTTAGAGGAACTGACAAATCTTAAAGCAGACTAGGGGGAAACTCACAGAACAAGAAAAGGAGCAACTGCAGAATGATAAACAGAAAATAAGGGATTACCTCAATAATACGCATGAGTTTAGAAAGATTGCTACTAAGCAACTGTTTTTTGATAATAACTCCAGAGGATAAAACCTTTTCGAACAATGACTCAGGCAACAGAAAGTAGAAAGGGATGTTGCTAAGCTTAGACAGCCTAAAACAAGGAAGATAACAAGAGATTCTGTAGATGTACTACAAACATTTTGAACATTTTATGAAAGTCTGTATAAAGCAGAGAAATATGGAAATAAAAAAAACATACAAATGGAAGAGTTTATGGAAGAATTAAATATGTCAAGGTCAGAGGTAGATGAGGTTCAATTACTAACAGTTAGGATAGGCAGGGATGAGATAAAAATGATGATACATAACCCATGGAAGTTTGGAAGTTGCATGCATGTATGTATCTCCCAAATATGCAACAAAGTCTAGAAGATTTAGGATCTTTGCGTGGAAGTGTTTACACAGGTATTTTATATCCCAAGTAGACTCCAAAGAATTTTTCATCAGGTAGACAGAAATGTTGGAGATGTGTTGAGGAAAAAATGGTAATTAGGAACATATTTTCTGGGAGTGTAATGTGCAGACTTTAAAAATTCCCCGCAGAGTACTGTATCAGAAATACTGGGTGAGCAAATTGATATGACTAAGGAATTTACAGAATCAGAATTGCCTAGAGATAGTAAGGCCTTGCTGAGTCTAATTATGGTGGTGGCCAAAAAAAAAGCAATTACTAGAAAATGGAAATCAAAGTCTAAACTGACTGTACTAGAAGAAGTGAATATAGTAAGACAGATAAAATGACTGAAAATGGTGTTTTAAAAAAATGGTAGGAGCAAATTACATAGAAAAAAATTGGACACTGGGAATAATACATGCAGATGAGCAACAAGGATTAAAAAAAGGTAGGATTTGAATGAACTGTGTAATGTTTGACTGCTGACTGGATAGATAAGTAATATATAACATTTGCAACTAAAATTATGTTAATATGGTTTGTTTTCCTTTTATAAATGTATGATTGCCTAATCCTTAACTGATAATTTAATAAAGATGCTTCTTGTTTAATAATAATAAAAAAGGTGATACCTTACTTCAGAGAATCTGAAATCACTGAACCCATGTTTGCTAGTTCGTAACAGCAAAACATCCTCTGTGTGAACACATTTCTTCTAATCTTATTTAGAACAGGTGGCAGTGTTTAAAAGTAGAGATTGATAGCAAGACTAGACTAATTTCTTTTGGCCAGTTTACATACAACCTGTGCTAGAAAGGTCTCTCTGTCTTCAAGCCACCAGCAAGTTTGTAAGCTTGTCCACTGATTTGTGTACAGAACCATGATTTTGTGTATAGTCAAATGGCTCAGTGATAGAGTCATGTGATCTTCTGAATCAGGCTATCATTACACATCCTCCATGTTAGTTATTCATTGGCTTTTCTACAGATAATTGTAATGGCTAATTTGATATTTCTTTATTGTGCATTCCTACATTGTAGTACATCTATCCTCATGATAAGGCACAGTTCGTGAGTTGGGGAAAAAGGCGGAAAATGGCAAGACCTGTTAATATCATTTGGCCAGATCTGTGAAAATGTAGGGTTTTTTATATCAAAGTATGAAGCAAGAAGAGTGCAGCTGAGAAAAAATAAGAAATCTAAAGAGACACCTAAAATGTGGGATCAGTTTAGTACAGGAAAAGGAGTTATTTATTATCAAGAAATAGCAGGCAGGGAAAGAGAGATAGACAGATTGAGTACCAGTGAAGAGAGACATTATAGGGTTAGATGGGAGGAAGGGGATGGGGGGGGGGAATTTTAGTTGAAAGGTAGAGCATTTAATTATAAATGAGAGGGTACAGAGTTCTGTTCTCAACTACCATCATTGAAAATGTAGAAGGAGCTGCCTTCCACAGTGTAATTTGTGGCCCTACATCAGAGTCCTTAATATGGATATTTAAATACAAATGCACAGTTCATTTGGCATTATTTGGAGAGGGAAATTAACTCTGACTTCATAGTGTGTCATTGAGGAAGCAGTAAGGACAGGAGAAACAGAACATGGCCAAAAGTAAGTCTACCTTGTGACATTGAGACAGCAGGCCCTTTTTCTAAGTTAGTAGAGAAGTTTTAGCTAGGAAAACAGCACAAAGTAGTCGATTGGTCAAGGCTAACTGACAGAAAAAGTGTCAGTCTTATTTGTTTTCATCAAATAGTAGTCAATCTGTAATAATCTACACTCAGCAAATAGGTGCAGGAGCAAATTTCAGAAGGGGTCGTCAAACTATTTTGAACAGTATGATTCTACTAAGCATAAGAAACACTGCTTCAGTTTTCAAGATAGAGATGTTTCCTCTAGGAACTTATCTCAGAATATGTACTGTTCTAAAGAACTCTGACCCTACTGAATGGACAATGATGAATGGCAGTGTGACATCATATATTGCATTTCAGTCAGAAGAACCACCTGACTTTTAAAACCTGTATTATGAATGTTATTGTTAAATAAAAACAAAGATAACAACACAGGAGGCTCAGATGCAAAAGTTTACTAGTGTACACCAGGAGGCAAAAAACGTACAAGTACAGAATTTTGTCTGACATGATGCAGGAAGTACACAATTTTATATAGGTTTAACATTCAAGCTGTGCCCACCTTACTGACGTGGTTAGTCACAGGGCACCTACATCACTATGGTTTACAATATTCTATTCATAAGAAAAGCTGATGTTATACATTTTAAAAGTTTTCCCATGGGAATAATACAGCCTTGCAAAGCACCTGGTCAGTTATAATGTCTTTCTGTAAATGTTACTCCTTCAAGGTTTCAGGCCTGCTCGAATACAATAGTTGGTTCAGTCTTGTAATACACTTCTTTGTTCTTCTTGCAACATTACTTTTAGCAGCTGTGTCTTATCTTGGTAACATTCACAAGGCCAATTGTCCCAGAGGAAGGAAGAAGATTTTCAATGCTTTATACATTTATTTCCCTGACCCAGCAGATAATCATTAGTGAAAAACATAAGCTTGCTGAGCTGGCTACTGCCAGGGCCAGAGTTCAAATACACTGCAGCTCCAAAGCTTCAAGCAATTACATGTAAAATCATTCTTATTGCCATATTATAAATAGAATAAAATGCATTATATACTTTTTGCTTTTTAACTAACACTTCATATGTGTTCAAATACATATTTTTCTAACATTTTCCTCCCTTTTAATACTTTTTATTCTATTCTGAAATATAAACAATGTTATATTGTCCCCTAGCCTTCTCCCTTAAGGACTTTCAACTAGGCAAGTCATTTAGTTTATACTTCGGAAAGAGTTTCATCTGAAATTAATTGTTCCAATTCAATGTCTTGGTACAAAGTTTCAGTTACAGATATATCAATAAAATCTTTGATTAATCTTTTCATGCAGGGGATCCCACAACAGACACATGCTCCCAATAGGAGCAGACCAACACAAATAGCAATCAAGATGTTCATTAGGATAGAACCCCCACCCACCAAACAGACTCTGGAAAAAGTTCATCAGTGGGTTTGGGCCTGGTTCAGTCATGGCCGATACCTGCTATATTACCTCTAGGTGGTCATTAATTTCATGTCGATTGTCTGGTATAAACGCACAGCATTCTTCTTTGATAAGCGTGCATGTACCACCTCTCGCCGCTAGGGTGAAGTCAAGAGCCATTCGATTTTGTAGCACAACAGTTCTCATCACATTCAGTTCATCAGTCACTAGTTCGAGAGCAGAAAAAGTTGCGTTACTCATTACTTCGAGAAGTTTCGACAGCTTTCTCAACTCCCAGATCAATTTGACTGCTCCATATGCTGGAAGTATTCCAGCCCAGGATATAACACTGTCACTCAAGTCCATATGAGTCAATTTTTCTTTATCTTTTATGGAATGATGGTCTTTCCAACCAGCTTCGATTTTTCCCACTGGGTTCACAGGTTTTCCGATTGGACCTTCAGGTTTCTGGGCTACATCTCTCACATTTTGTATATTACCTAGAGGTAATTCTGCAGTATGCCTTATGGCCGGAACCAGATAACCCAAAAAACAACTGCCGGACCAATTCTCAGGTAGCCATTTGTATGCCTTTTTCCCACAAACAAAATAACAGTTTTCTACTTTAGTACTGATGTGGGTTAATTCTGAATGAAACATTTTCTTGTCTATAACAGACAGTTGTTTATGTAAAACAGGATTTCTCTGCACATCACTTAATGTTGTTTTCATTAAACTCAAATATGAATAATAATTTGTGTTACAAACAGTGCCTTTATCTTTAGCTTTAATATAGCATTTGTAAGATATGGTTATATTACAGTTACTCTAACCCACTTGAAGTGTATCATTCTTGTAAAAACATACAATTCCCTTCTGTGTAATAGGCAAATACAATGCAATTTTGTCCTGTGATCTTACAGATCCTGTATCAAAACGTAAATTCTCCCAAGTCTCATTTATCCCCAAGGGGACAGCGGACATTAACAGTCCTCCATATGCTGTTGGTATAGCAGTACAAACCCAGCAATTTGAAATGTTCATAGTCTCTACATATACACGCTTCATAGCTAGGTATGTGTTAAAGTTTGGATGCCAGTCTATAGACAGTTCATCACGTCTCTCCACTTTCACTTGTGTGGTTACATGTAGGAAAAACCACAACAAAAGGAAGGTCATCACAATCATAGTCAATAAATGCATAGTCAACAAGATGATTAAACAACATCTTTGTGGTTGATCTGTATTTTTACTCGTTTTGCTCTTGGCCATCCTGCCTTTGTTGTGTATCAGTCACAAAATGTTTATCAAGTGGAAAATTCTTTACCGGTTTACAGTGCGTCAGATGGACCCAGGATGACCTCTCAGCAACTTTGACTGCAGTAGGCGTCGCCAACAGTACCTGGTACGGTCCTTCCCACTTTGGACTCGCCCAATTCTTCCTCTTTGTAACCTTCAACCACACCCAGGACCCCGGAGTCAGCACTGCTTCCAATGGTCTGGTCTGTCTTTTATCTGAAAAAGAGTTCAACTGCAAAACAGTTTTATTTGTTAACAGTTTCCTCATATAGCTAGCTAATGAGCTGTCAGCCTCTAGTTCTGCAGGCATGAGAGCTTTTCACTGTGGCACATAATATGCCCTTCCAAATATCACTTCAAAGGGGGTCAAACCCTTTACGTTTGGAACTGTTCTCATGTTCAGCAGTGCCAAAGGCAAACAGCAAATCCAGTTCTTCTGTGTTTTGCTCACTAACTTTCTCAACTTGCTTTTTAAGATTCCATTGTACCTTTCCACCAGTCCTGCAGACTGTGGGTGGTAAGCACAATGATTCTTCAAGGAGATCCCAAAGAATCTCCCAAGCTGGTGAATTGTCTGAATAACAAAATGTGTCCCATTGTCACTATAGATTCTTTCCGGTATGCCAAATCTAGGAATTATTTCTTTTATTAGGGTTTTTGCCACTGTTGCTGCATCCAGATTTTTAGTTGGAAAAGCTTCTACCCATTTAGAAAACATATATATAATTACTAAACAGTATTTTTTCCCTTCACATTTATTCAATTCTATGAAATCCATACAAACAGTATGGAATGGATATGGTGGTATAGGAAAACTCCCTTGCTTGGGTTTGAATGCCCCTTGTGCATGATGTTTGTTACAGATATGACATGCTGCACAAAATTTTTGTGTATAGTTTGTGAATCCATATGTTTGGAATATTCGATTTACTAACTGTACCATCCCCCCTGTTGAGACATGGCACTGCCCATGGCTCAACAAAGCTGCATATTTAAATAAATTAGACGGCAATATTGATTTTTTCTATTTGGAGACATACAGTCCATTTTCGAGGATTGCACCTCGTTTCTCCCATTTTTGTTTCTCTGCTTTCGTAGTTAGTGTCTGCATTGTTTTTAACATTTCTAGATCTAAAATCTCAGAGGGCTGTAATTCTTCGGTTAAAAGTAAAGTTTCTGAGTCTGAGGCTGCTTGCTTTGCAGCTGCATCAGCTTTTGCATTTCCTTTTGAAATTGTATCCTGTTGTTTTGTATGAGCTAAACATTTACAAATAGCTACTTTAGTAGGTAACTGAATGGAATCTAATAAGTTCAAAATAAGTTGCGCATGATTAATCGGTTTGCCATTAGATGTTATCATTCCCCTATTTTTCCATTGTTGTGCAAAAACATGCACTGTAGAGAAAGCATACTGACTGTCAGTATATATGTTCACACATTTATCTTTCGCTAGAGTGCAAGCCCGTGTTAAGGCTATCAGTTCTGCTGCTTGAGCAGACAGGTTATGCTGTAAGGGTTGGGCTTCTAAGATGTCTGTATCTGTGACTACTGCATATCCTACTACATTTTTCCCTGTAGGACCCTTTCTGCATGAGCCATCCACGTAAAATGTCACCTTGGCATCATCCAAGGGCATATCTGTGAGGTCTTGTCTGGGCAAAGTTATTTGCTCAATTTCCTGCAGGCAGCTGTGCGGTGTGCCATCCACAGGAGTCAGAAGTAACGTTGATGGGTTTAATGTTGTGCAACGTTCAATTACCATATGAGGTTGGCTCAGCAGTATGGTCATACATGAAAGATGTCTAGCAGGAGATAGATATGCTATTTTTTCTTGCAGTAAAATTATCGCGACTGCATGAAGCACTCTCAATGTGAGAGGGTGGAATAATACCACTGAGGCCGAAGCCTGTACTGCCATTGCAGCTGCGACTACTGCTTGCACACAGTGAGGCAACGATTGTGCCACTGGGTCTAACTGTGATGAATAGTAAGATATGGGGCGTTGCTTATCCCCATGCTGTTGCGTCAGAACTGACGTCATGTATCCCTGTTTACAATCTATGGTCTGAAAAAATCTTTTGTGGTAATTTGGAAGTCCTAAAACTAATGATGAAGCTATCAATTGTTTTAGTCTGCAGAAAGCTGTTTCTGCTTCAGGTGTCCATTGTAATATATCTTGTGCTGCCATTGGTGTTTTATATATTAAATCAGCCAGTGGAGCAGATTCTAAAGCATAGTTTGATATCCAGCTTCGACAAAAATTAGTCGTCCCCAAGAAAGACATCATTTCCTTCTTGGTTGCTGGTTTAGGTGCCTGTAAAATTGCTGTTTTTCTGTCTTCGTCTAATATTCTACCTTCATTGGATATTACATATCCTAGGTATCTAACCTGTTTTCTCCAAAGTTGTAACTTACTTTTGTTTACTTTGTGTCCCTGTGCTGCTAAAAATTTCAGTAATGCTATCGTATCCTTCCTGCATTGATGCTGGGTAGGGGCTGCTAGCAAAATGTCATCTACATAAAGTAGAATCTGACTACCTCCTGGTGGGGTAAACCCTGCCAGGTTGCTAGCCATTTCTTGTGCAAATATCGTTGGACTTTCACAATATCCCTGTGGTAGCCGTGTATAGGTATATCTTTTACCCTGAAATGCCAATGCAAACCAATACTGGCTATCAGGATGTATAGGTATTGAAAAGAAAGCATTGCTTATATCTACCACAGTGAAATATTTTTGTTGTGGCTTCAAATCATTCAACAAGGTGTGTGGGTCTGGCACCGTAGGTGCTCTAGGTATTATTGCATTGTTTACAGCTTGTAAATCCTGTACCATCCACCATTCCCCATTTGCTTTTTTAACAGGAAATAGAGGGGTGTTACATGGTGAATCAAGAGATTCTACCAGTACTCCTTCCTTGAGTAATGCTGCTATTATAGGCTTGATTCCTTGCTCTGCATCTTTCCTCAAGGGGTATTGTCTTTTCTGTGGTCTAAATGCTGATTTTGGTGTAATAGTTACTGGTCCTGCTGTTTGAATAAGTCCTACATCTGATTTGCCTGTTGACCAAAGAATGTTTGGTATGTCACACAAGGCTTTTTCTTCTTCTTCTAATAAGAATGCTAATCAGCTGTCTTCACTAGTTTGTAAGTGTACAGCTGGATGTGTCTGTGTTAGCCAATTCAATTTCTGTTTTTGTATTCCCTGCTCTGATAATTCTAAATCAGTTTGTTTTTCCCATCTTGTTACTTTTTCTCCTAAGTCCGCCCATTTCATATCCTTATTTTTTGTCAAGCTGACATGTGGTAGTCGATTAGATTTGTACAGTGTCATGAATTCCTGAGGTAATGAACAGCTTACCACACTGTTTCCCTCAGTATCCCAGTACAAGGTTCGTAATACTAATCTGTTAGCAGGATTTTTGAATAATTCTTGCTCATATTCTTTATCAGGACCTGGCATGTTACAGTAGTATAGAGTACAGTGTAACAAATGCTGTTGGTCAGTGTCAAGGGAGGGGGCCTTACTGATGGCTACATTCATCAGTTCCACGGTTACTGCCCCTGGACCAGTTGTAACTAGGTCCTAGCTGTACCAGTAAAAAGTTTCACCCTCCGGTCGCACCACAAAAGTATCCATTTGTCTTTGTGCCTCCATACCCTGCATAGTGGGAACTACTGCTATGCCAAATATCTGCATAAGATCTCTTCCCAGTAAGTTTACTGGACATTTTGCAGAAACTACAATTTTACTTTTCTGAGTCATACCCGAAACAGGGTCAGTTATTGCTATATCATGGGAGAGTGGCTCCCTATATAGCTGTCCATTTGTTGCTTTCACTAATATATAATCAGGTGATTCGGAATATTCTGGTAACTTTGAGGGGTGTATCAAAGTCCGTGACGCTCCTGAGTCACACAGGAATTTAACTTCCCTTCCTTCCACCAGAAGTGTAACTTCCGGTTTTGTGTCTGCCAGATAGAGCTCCAAGCTCAGTAATGCCAAATCTAAAATTTCACTTTCTTCATCCTCTACATCTGCTTGCACTTCCTCTGTTCCTTCCACTACATTTACATTTGTCCTTTGTTTGTTTGCCTTTCCTGATGATTTTTGACTTTCATCACTATCATATAGTCAGTCCTCATCACCCTTGCTTTCTGCAGTCACCTTTTTATTTAGCCTGCAATCCCTTGCTAAATGTCCTTTCTTTCCGCACTTAAAGCACTCACCTTTCATTTTTCTCTCTTCAACATCTTCTGACCGTTTGTCAGATTGTCTATTTCCCTGGGCATTTTTCTTACCCTTTTTACCTGACTGTACTACAAAGACCTCACCTCCGTCTTCAGCAGTGAAGACTTGTGTCTTCTTTTTCTTTTTACTATTAAAGTGTCTTTCAGCATGTCTAGCATATTCAAGTAAGGCTTGTAGCCTACTCGTTCGATGATCTATCATATGCTTTGTAATAAAGCTACTGATAGGTGCAATGCAACCTTTCAAAAATGCATTTTTTAGTTGCTGTTCATACGAGGTATCATGTGTCTGATTTTCAGTAATAGCCATACCACTATGGTTATTGAAACATTCCAATAATCTACCATAGTACCCATCTACAGTTTCATTATCTTGTATGCATTGGTTAATGCAAGTCCAATCTGCTCTAGGTTTCCATTTTTCCGAAATTCGGTCTGTAAGACCTTTTACTCTGTTGTCTAGTTCTGCGTCACTGTGTGGGAGTGGTTTAAGCTCTGCATTACGAGGATTCCAGGTGCCACAAATCATGTGCCAGTCTGGACCCACAATTTGTCTAACTACCTTTTCTACTTCTTCCCCATTATAGTGGTAACTTAGTTTCATACCTTGTAAATCTTGTAAAAACTTTGTGTAATTAACTTTTGGATGAGGGATTCCCTCTGTAGCTTTCCGAATATCTTCCGGTGTCCATGGTCTGTATACTAGAAGAGTTGGGTCCTGCCCTTCCTGTCCTGCCTGGTACCTCGATTAGTGGACAGATTTCTTCCTCACTCTCGTCTAGTGTGTTTCTCCCTACTTGGTATAAGTCTGTGTCCCCAAGTGTTTTACGTGTCCGGGACCTAGTTTCAATAGGATCTCTAACAAATGGTTTTAGTGTTCTTGTGACTTCAGGATAACGTGGAGGTGGACCAGCTTGTCCTCCTGCTTCATATCCTGAAAAAGGCATCTGAGGGGGTGGGGGAGGAGGAGCCATCGCTATTACTGTATTATTATCCTCTTTATCTAAAAATAACGTCTTAGCATTTTTAGTTTTTTGTTCCCTTCGGTTTACTTCCTCAATCCACCTGTGTGCCTGAGGAATGCCTAATCGCTGTTGTTTTTTTGCCTGACCTTCTGCGTCAGATTTAAGTTGTTTTAAAAGTTTAACTAATGAAATTTTATTTAATTTACCATCAAATCCGTATTTGTTAACCCATTTTATATAATACCTTACATTATCAGCCCGTTGTAATTGCATATATTTTGCTTCTTCAGTTAGGGGCGGATCTCGCGATGTTTTAGTGCACTGATTTCCCATTCTAAAGGAAAATGTTACGTAACCCTTTTCACCATGTGGTATTTCAGTTCCTTACAAAGTTTGTCTAGAATAACTGTCTACCTTATTCTGTTTCCCTGATCCCTGACAAAATATACAGTAATTTCCTTTTGTCCCTGATCTGTATAACAAATCTTGTGACAATAGTATTTACTGCAACCTAGTCCTTGATCTAAAACAGAAAAAAGGCAAATATCTTCCTACCTGAGCCTCTTGAGTCGACCAGTTCGAGACCACTCTTCGGCCGCAGATCAGAAAGTGGCCAGCCTCTCAAAATGACAATTCAGTCGGAAGTCTTTCGTATTTCAAGAAGAACCGTTTCGGTAGCTTCTCCTGCGCAGTGTTCGACCACTGGTACACTCTGATCTGTAGCTGTCTGAGGGTTTCCGGTCTGAAGGACCAAACTGTTAAATAAAAACAAAGATAACAACACAGGAGGCTCAGATGCAAAAGTTTACTAGTGTACACCAGGAGGCAAAAAACGTACAAGTACAGAATTTTTTCTGACATGATGCAGGAAGTACACAATTTTATATAGGTTTAACATTCAAGCTGTGCCCACCTTACTGACATGATTAGTCACAGGGCACCTACATCACTATGGTTTACAATATTCTATTCATAAGAAAAGCTGATGTTATACGTTTTAAAAGTTTTCCCATGGGAATAATACAGCCTTGCAAAGCACCTGGTCAGTTATAATGTCTTTCTGTAAATGTTACTCCTTCAAGGTTTCAGGCCTGCTCGAATACAATAGTTGGTTCAGTCTTGTAATACACTTCTTTGTTCTTCTTGCAACATTACTTTTAGCAGCTGTGTCTTATCTTGGTAACATTCACAAGGCCAGTTGTCCCAGAGGAAGGAAGAAGATTTTCAATGCTTTATACATTTATTTTCCTGACCCAGCAGATAATCATTAGTGAAAAACAAAGCTTGCTGAGCTGGCTACTGCCAGGGTCAGAGTTCAAATACACTGCAGCTCCAAAGCTTCAAGCAATTACATGTAAAATCATTCTTATTGCCATATTGTAAATATAATAAAATGCATTATATACTTTTTGCTTTTTAACTAACACTTTATATGTGTTCAAATACATATTTTTCTAACAGTTATAACCATCATGTGACTAGCTTCACCTGAGGCTGATGGGTAGAAGGGTAAAGTAATAGGCAACTCTTATGATGAAGAGAGTTTGGGCACCTTGACTTTCCTACCTTCATGTGATCTTATTTCCACAGTCTACTGTGGTAACATCAGAGTGTCATTTGTGAGGCAGAGAATACATACAGAAAAACTTTAGAGGAGTGTCATGAACAGCTTCTTTTGTAGCACTTGAGTGAAGAAGTCAAATTCGATTGGAACTGAGAGAACAAAATGGCTGAGAATTTGATATGGAAAAAGGTGAAGATGAGCAGGTAGTCAGAAGGTGGTGATACACAGGGAGGATGCCGCACGGGTTGTATATAGTATCTGTAATTGTCATATTGCATGACCTGCACCTTCTGCGATCCTGGCAATTAGTCAAGCGGAGAGTCAGGGAACACTGGCATTTTATGGTGTGGCAGCTATCTGGCTTAACTTTGGCCTATGTGTGGAAAAAGCCACACTTGCAAGTGGCACCTGGAACTGAACCAGTAATCATTTAATTTAAAGTCAAATACTCTACAACTGAACTATACCCCCATTCTACACTAAAAAGGCTCTCTTCTCTGCTGAAGTAACTCAGTAAGAGTTTCTAGTTCCTGATAATCTGTTTACAGATGTTGATGGGAACAACTTACAGTAGCATTATGAACAGTCAGCACAGAAGTCATGTGTGTACATTTTCTTTCTCCGTACATTTACGAAATTACCATGCAGATATCTTTTTGCCAAGCATGCAGCAGAGATGGCTCATGTTTTCTGTTACAAATTCCAGTGACATTGTAAAGAGAAACAGCTTTTAGACTCGTTATTTTTTCAGTAAATAACATAGGTTCTTTTGCACAAGAAGCTCCCTTACTTCAGAGAACCTGAGGCCACTGCACCCATGTTCGCCGGTTCTTAACAGCAAAACAGACTCTGTGTGAGCACATTTCTTTTATTATTATTTAGAACAGGTGGCAGTGTTTAAAAGTAGAGATTGAAAAAAGAATGGACCAATTTCTTTTGGCCTGTTTACATGCAACCCATGCTAGAAAGGTCTGTCTGCCTTCAAGGCACCACCAAGTTTGTAAGCTTGTCCACAGTTTTGTGTAGAGAACCAAGATTTTGCATATAGTGAAATGGCTCAGTGATAGAGACCTGTGATCTTCTGAATCAGGCTATCATTACATATACTCCATGTTAGAAATTAATTGGCCTTTCTCCGGGTAAATGTAAGGGTTAATTTTATATTTCCTTATTGTGCATGTGTACACAGTAGTACATCTATCCCAGTGACAAGGCGCAGGTCGTGATGTAGCACATAGGGCAGTTAGGGAGAAAGGGTGGAAAAAGTCAAGACCTGTCAATGTGGTTTGGGGTAGCCCTGTGAGAGAGAAGATTTTTTTACATCAAAGAATGAAGCAAGAAGAGTGTAGCTGGGAAGAAAAAACAACTTTAAAGAGACACCTAAAAAGTGAGATCAGTTAAGTGCAAGAAAAGGAGTTATTTATTATCAAGAAATAGCAGGCAGGGAAAGAGAGATAGATTGAGGACCGGTGTGTGTGTGTGTGTGTGGGGGGGGAATGGAGAGAGAGAGAGAGAGAGAGATTGAGTACCGGAGAGAGAGAGAGAGAGAGAGAGAGAGAGAGAGAGAGAGAGAGAGAGAGAGAGAAGTTTAGTTGAAAGGGCTACAGAGTTCTTTTGTCAACTACCATCATTGAAAATGTAGAAGGAGCTGCCTTCCACGGTGTAATTTGTGGCCCTACATCAGAGTCCTTAATTTGAATATTTTAATGCAAATGTACAGTTCAATCAGCATTACTTGGAGAGCGAAATGAACTTTGGGGTCATAGTGTGTCACTGAGGAAGCATTAAGGACTGGAGAAACAGAACATTCCCAAAAGTAGGTCTGTCTTGTGACATTGAGACAGGAGGCCCTTTTTCCAAGTTAGTGGAGACGTTTTAGTGGTGAAAACTTCAGAAAGTAGTCGTTACGTCAAGACTAACTGACAGAAAAAGTGTCAGTCTTATTTGTTTTCTTCGAATAGTAGTCAATCTGATTGTAGTAATCTACACTCAGCAAATAGTTGCAGGACCAAATTTCAGAAGGGGTCGTCAAACTATTTTGAGCAGCATGATTCTACTAAGCATAAGAAACACTGCCTCAGTTTTCAAGATAGAGATGTTCCAGGTGTTTCCTCTAGGAACTTATCTAAGAATATGTACTTTTCTAAAGAACTCTGTCCCACTGACAGGACAGTTATGAATGGCAGTGTGACATCATATATTGCAAATCAGTCAGAAGAGCCACCTGAGCTTCAAAACCTGAATTACGAATGTTATACCCCTCATCTGACTAGCTTCATCTGAGGCTGATGGGAAGAAGTTTAAAGTAACAGACAACTCTTTTGATGAAGAGGGTCAGGGCACCTTGGCTTTCTTACCTTCATGTGATCTTGTTTCCACAATCTATTGTCATAATTTCAGGGTGTCATTTGCAAGGCAGAGAATACGTAGAGAAAAACTTTAGAGGAGTGTCTTGGACAGCTTCTTTTGTAGCACTTGAGTGAAGAAGTCAAATTCGATTGGAACTGAGAGAACAAAATGGCTGAGAATTCGGCATGGAAAAAGGTGAAGATGAGCAGGGAGTATGCCACACGGGTTGTATATAGTATCTGCAATAGTCGCATTGCATGACCTGCACCTTCTGAGATCCTGGCAATTAATCAAGCGGAGATTGAGGGAACACTGGCATTTTATGGTGTGGCAGCTACCTGGCTTAACTTTCTTTGAAAGCATAGCCAGTGAAAACAAGGCCTATGTGTGGAAAAAGCCACCCTTTTAGGGGGCATCCGGCTTTGAACCGGGGACCTCTTGATCTGCAGTCAAATGCTCTACCACTGAGCTATACCTCCATTTGACACAAAGGTGACTCTCTGCTCTGCTGAAGTAACTCAGTAAGAGTTCCTACTTCCTGATGATCTGTTTACAGATGTTGACAGGAACAACTTACAGTAGCATAATGAACAGTCAGCACAGAAGTCATGTGTGTACATTTTCTTTCTCCGTACATTTACGAAATTACCATGCAGATATCTTTTTGCCAAGCATGCAGCATTGACGGCTCATGTTTTTTGTTACAAATTCCAGTGACATTGTAAAGAGAAACAGCTTTTAGACTCATTATTTTTTCAGTAAATAACATAGGTTCTTTTGCACAAGAAGCTCCCTTACTTCAGAGAACCTGAGGCCACTGCACCCATGTTCGCCGGTTCTTAACAGCAAAACAGACTCTGTTTGAGCACATTTCTTTTATTATTATTTAGAACAGGTGGCAGTGTTTAAAAGTAGAAATTGATAGCAAGACTGGACCAATTTCTTTCGGCCAGTTTACATGCGACCCATCCTAGACAGATTTCTCTGTCTTCAAGCCACCAGCAAGTTTGAAAGTTTGTCCACTGTTTTGTGTACAGAACTGTTTTTGTGTATAGACAAATGGCACAGTGATAGAGTCATGTGATCTTCTGAATCAGACTCTCATTACACATCTTGCATGTTAGTTATTTAATGACTTTTCTACAGGCAAGTGCAATGGCTATTGTGATATTTCCTTATTGTTCATGCTTACACAGCGGTACATCTATCACCATGATAAGGCACCGTTCATGCTGTAGCACAAAGGCAGTTAAGGAGCAAGGGTGGAATGAAATAAGACCTGTCAATGTGGTTTGGGGCAGACCTGTGAGAGAGCAGGTTTTTTGCATCATACTTTGAAGCAAGGAGAGTGTAGATGGGAAGGAACAACAACTTTAAAGAGACATCTAAAAAGTGAGATCATTTTAGTACAGACAAAGGAGTTCTTTTTTATCAAGAAACAGCAGGCAGGGAGAGAGAGAGACAGACAGATTATAAGGACAGGTGGAGAGAGACATTATAGTGTTAGAAGAACATGGAAGGGAGGAAGAGAAAGAGAGAGAGAGGGAGAGAGAGAGAGAGATTTTGTTGAAATGTAGTGCTTTTAACTGCAGATGAGAAGCTACAGAGTTCTTTTCTGGACTACCATCATTGCAAATGTAGAGTAAGCTGCCTTCCACAGTGTAAGTTGTGGTCCTACATCAGAGTGCTTAATTTAAATGTCTGCTCTTCAATTTTTCCCTTAGATCTGCTAGTTCTCTTCTCTCCTGCACTTTTACTAGCTTATTAGTCTAGCAATTTACCAGATTTCTTGCAGCAATTATTGCAGCACACAAAAAGTACTACCATATCTAAACGTTCTACAAGGTAACAGCTCCAGTACTTATTATAAATGTCCACCCCTTCAGGCATGTCTAAAGGTCAGTTCCCTGTGATTTCTCCTATTAACTGGTGAACTTGGGCATCCTGAGGGAATGTAGCAACTGCCCAATGTACACTGACAACTCTCTCCTCTTACCTCCCAACACTCAGACTTGCTAGAGATGCACTTATATATCCAAATTGGAAGCCACTCACTCTCCAGCCAACACTGGAATAGCTGTTCAAGCAGAGAAGGTCAACACTTGGACCACACCACATAGAACACATAGCCCTCCAGAACACACACCAGCACTGCCTTCACATAAAAACACAAACCACACACCCACCTTCACAGAGGCTTTCAACAAAAATCTACCCAAACAGTAGAGACCTCCAAGGCAGAAATGCACTCAACCACCACAACACAACACTAATCATGAGACACATAACTCTCTTAAACAGTGTGCCACCCAACCAAAGTCCTAAGGCAAAACAGCATGCCCAACACACTAGTCATAGGTGACTCGATAGTGAGGCACACTGATGTCCCACTCACAAGGTTGAATAAGGAGAAAGTAACAGTCAGCTGCCTGTCAGGTGCCAGGATCTGCCACTTAACGCACGCACAGAGGTCCCTCAACAACAGGTACAAATATGACTCTGTCATTGTACATGTGGGTGTGAATAACCTGAGATGTACTTCCCTGGACTACATGAAAGGAGACTTGGAGGAGCTGTCGGATTGTGTAGCCCAGGCGGTTATGACCTTAGCCCTGAGCAGCTTCCTACCATCACCCAGAATGATACCTCAGTACAAGCAGAAAATTATTGATTTCAACAATTGGCTAAGTTTCTGGTGTCATTCTAAGGGGATCACGTATCTGTCTACCTGGCATGACATGATTGACAGACCTCAATGCTTTGCCAGAGATGGCCTGCATTTGTCACCCCTGGGCTTCTGTTTACTGGCCAAGGCTCTTGCCACCCCTATAGTGCCTTTTTTAAGCTGTGTTCCAAATACCAAATTACCACCATAACAGCTACAAACAAATGCAATCTGAGGGTCATGCTGCTCAATGCTAGAAGTCTAAATCTCAAAATGCACTCCTTTGAAGCACTTCTTAGAATGGAGAACATCGACATTTGTGCTGTAACACAGACCTGGATCAAAGCAGCAGAAAGCACCCCTGCAATACCAGGCTATAACTCATTCCACACCTTTTGGCCCCAGAACTTGGCCCAAAGCTCCAAAGGCAGTAGTGTTTCCATATTCATAAAGGATGCACACACCTCCAGACTGGTAGCCCAACATAATGCATCAGAGATACTTCAGGTGCAGCTAACATTGGGTAAGATAGCAATTTAGGTCATAGCCTGCTATAGGTCCCCAACCATGTCCCAAGACTCACACTCCATGTTCCTAAGCACCCTGGAGAATATTAGGGTCCAACCTAACACTCTCATACTGGGCAACTTCAACTACCCCTGCATTAACTGGGAAAACTACTCATGTACCAATACACCTGCCCAACGTTTCCTGAAATTCATTAATTCCATTGCCCTGGTCCAGCTCATTCTTACCCACACTAGAAGTAGGAAAATCCTTGGCCTGGTCATTACTAACATGGGTGACTGTTGCTCTACACCAATAGTCAACTTCTCCCTGGTTAGATCCAACCTTAAACTAATCACGTTGGAAATCCACATCACTCCAACCCCCTCCACAAAGGTAACCACCATGAAAAACTCCTCCAAAGCTAACTTTGGGCTCCTAAAAACAGGTGGCTAACTTCATGGCACCCATGCAAATGGAGAAATGGAGAAGAGTTTCATGACCTCCAAATCATACACCAATGCACTGTACGAACACCTACAGAAATGCATGGATCTCACCATACCGAATAGAACCAAGATGCTCTCCTCCAAAAAAAAGGAAGCCAATCTGGTGGTCCACTGCCATAAACAACCTCTACAACAGAAGGAGGAAACTGATGCAGAATAAGGTGAAGTCCCAAGACTGGAAAAACTCCCTTATCAACCTCAACAAAAAGTTGAGATCCCTCTCATCAAACCCCCTAAAGCTAGCTATGAAAACAGAATTGCAGCAGATAGTAAATACAACCACAAGGCCTTCTATAGTTATGTAAAGAATCTCCATGGCAATACCCAGATTTGCTCTGAGCTACTGCACAATGGTACCTCCTATACCAAGCCAACAGATATTGCCAATGTACTGGCCAACAGATTCAGTGCCAACTTTACCCCCCCCAAAGGTACAATTACAATGCCAGCAGATTTCCAGGCACCCAGTATTACTGCTGCACAGGTTACAACAGCGCTGTCCAAGGCCAAGAATACAGCTTCTATGGGACCTGGCAATATCCCTGGCTATGTTCTACATGAACTACAGAGTGAACTGGCACCTCACCTGTGTGCCCTATTCAATCACAGCCTCACCTCTGCTAAATGGAGCACTACTACAGTCATCCTTCTCCACAAAGGAGGATCGAATACAGACCCTGAGAACTTTCACCACATTAGCCTGATGAGTCTGATATGCAAAGCCATGGAACGCATCATCATGGGCCTAATAAACAAGGATATAGGGAATCTCCAAATTCTGGATCCCACACAGTTTGGTTTTGTGAAAGGTGGATCGTGCCTCCTCAACCTGGTTGACTTCTTGGAGTCAGTCACCAGAGCTGTGGATGAAGGCAAGGTGGTTCATACAGACTACCTTGATCTGGCCAAGGCCTTTGATACAATTCCCCACTCAGGAATCATAGAAAATCTCACTAAGCTAGGCATCAACCCATATATCACTAAGTGAGTTGCAAACTGGCTCACAGAAAGAACCCACAGTGTGAAAGTAGCTGACTCCAAGTCAGACTGCTGACAAGTCATGAGTGGAGTCCCACAGGATTCGGTCCTGGGACCTCTCCTGTTTGGTATCTACTTCTCTGAAGTCCAGGCCAACACGAAGGGACTCTGGCTGGCAAAGTTCACAGCTAATTGCAAGCTGGGAGCTATTATTATATCCCCAAGTGATGTTGACATCCTACAGAAAGGCCTCAGTGAGACCAATGACTATTGTTAGAACCATGGCTTTAACCTCAATGTATGTGTCGCCATCCCCTTTGGGAAAAACCCAGTTCCCATGAATTACCACATCAATGGTAGTCCACTGAACACAGAAGGCATTATAAGAGATCTGGGAACACAGGTTTACAGCAACCTCACATTTGACCACCATATTGCCACTGTGGTCAGAAAGTCCTTCTATGTGGCACATCTCATTACCAAGGGTTTTGAATTCAGGATGAAAGAGGTCATTGTCTCCCTATACTCTCCCCTTATTAGGCCAATCATCATGTACAATGCCCCATTTGGCATGTACCTCACTAGACACCTGCAACACTGGAGAGGCCAAAAAAGTACCTCACAAAGAGGATCCTAGGCTTTAAACACTTCTGCTATATGGACAGACTCAAAAAACTCCAACTATTCCCTGTCTCATATCACCTACTTAAAGGCGATCTCTGCTTGACTTATAAAGGCATGTCTCACCCAGCTCTGTTAGAAATTCTGCATCTAAAGAAATCCCAATCCCTCCACAGGAGCACTCCAGAGACCTCAACCTCATTTCCACAATTAACAGAACATGCCGGAGGGACAGGTTCATAATCTAGAGACTGCCCATGCTATGGACTAGACTTCCCATACATGTCAAACAGAGCACCTTACTGGCCCACATCAAGAGAAATCTTGATGAGTGGATGGGAAATAGAAAAATCACCCGGAGCTGACCCAAGTGGCTCTACTTGATGGAGGCACTGTGAACTAAGGTCAGGGACATGATGCCAGGGTAATCCTATGCGTTAGGCTTGTAAAGGCTCCAGGGCCATTAGCCTAGTACACACCTATGAACCTACGAAATGCAAACACACAGTTCAATCAGCATTACTTGGAGAGCGAAATGAACTTTGGGGTCATTGTGTGTCACTGAGGAAGCATTAAGGACTGGAGAAACAGAACATTAACAAAAGTAGGTCTGTCTTGTGACATTGATACAGGGGGCCATTTTTCCAAGTTAGTGGAGATGTTTTATTGGTGAAAACTTCAGAAAGTAGTCGTTACGTCAAGACTAACTGACAGAAAAAGTGTCAGTCTTATTTGTTTTCTTCGAATAGTAGTCAATCTGATTGTAGTAATCTACACTCAGCAAATAGTTGCAGGACCAAACTTCAGAAGGGTCGTCAAACTATTTTGAGCAGCATGATTCTACTAAGCATAAGAAACACTGCCTCAGTTTTCAAGATAAAGATGTTCCAGGTGTTTCCTCTAGGAACTTATCTAAGAATATGTACTTTTCTAAAGAACTCTGTCCCACTGACAGGACAGTTATGAATGGCAGTGTGACATCATATATTGCAATTCAGTCAGAAGAGCCACCTGAGCTTCAAAACCTGAATTACGAATGTTATACCCCTCATGTGACTAGCTTCATCTGAGGCTGATGGGAAAAAGTTTAAAGTAGCAGACAACTCTTTTGATGAAGAGGGTCAGGGCACCTTGGCTTTCTTACCTTCATGTGATCTTGTTTCCACAATCTATTGTCAGAATTTCAGGGTGTCATTTGCAAGGCAGGGAATACGTAGAGAAAAACTTTAGAAGAGTGTCTTGGACAGCTTCTTTTGTAGCACTTGAGTGAAGAAGTCAAATAAGATTGGAACTGAGAGAACAAAATGGCTGAGAATTCTTCATGGAAAAAGGTGAAGGTGAGCAGGGAGCATGCCACAGGGGTTGTATATAGCATCTGCAATTGTTGTATTGCATGACCTGCACCTTCTGAGATCCTGGCAATTAATCAAGCGGAGAGTGAGGGAACACTGGCATTTTATGGTGTGGCAGCTATCTGGCTTAACTTTCTTTGAAAGCATAGCCAGTGAAAACAAGGCCTATGTGTGGAAAAAGCCACCCTTTCAGGGGGCACCCGGATTTGAACCAGGGACCTCTTGATCTGCAGTCAAATGCTCTACCACTGAGCTATACCCTCATTTGACACATAAAGGTGACTCTCTGCTCTGCTGAAGTAACTCAGTAAGAGTTCCTACTTCCTGATGATCTGTTTACAGATGTTGACAGGAACAACTTACAGTAGCATAATGAACAGTCAGCACAGAAGTCATGTGTGTACATTTTCTTTCTCCGTACATTTACGAAATTACCATGCAGATATCTTTTTGCCAAGCATGCAGCAGAGACGGCTCATGTTTTCTGTTACAAATTCCAGTGACATTGTAAAGAGAAACAGCTTTTAGACTCGTTATTTTTTCAGTAAATAACATAGGTTCTTTTGCACAAGAAGCTCCCTTACTTCAGAGAACCTGAGGCCACTGCACCCATGTTCGCCGGTTCTTAACAGCAAAACAGACTCTGTGTGAGCACATTTCTTTTATTATTATTTAGAACAGGTGGCAGTGTTTAAAAGTAGAGATTGAAAAAAGAATGGACCAATTTCTTTTGGCCTGTTTACATGCAACCCATGCTAGAAAGGTCTGTCTGCCTTCAAGGCACCACCAAGTTTGTAAGCTTGTCCACAGTTTTGTGTACAGAACCATGATTTTGCATATAGTGAAATGGCTCAGTGATAGAGACCTGTGATCTTCTGAATCAGGCTATCAATACATATACTCCATGTTAGAAATTAATTGGCCTTTGTCCGGGTAAATGTAAGGGTTAATTTTATATTTCCTTACTGTGGATGTGTACACAGTAGTACATGTATCCCAGTGACAAGGCGCAGGTCGTGATGTAGCACATAGGGCAGTTAGGGAGAAAGGGTGGAAAAAGTCAAGACCTGTCAATGTGGTTTGGGGTAGCCCTGTGAGAGAGAAAGTTTTTTTACATCAAAGAACGAAGCAAGAAGAGTGTAGCTGGGAAGAAAAAAAACTTTAAAGAGACACCTAAAAAGTGAGATCAGTTAAGTGCAAGAAAAGGAGTTATTTATTATCAAGAAATAGCAGGCAGGGAAAGAGAGATAATGAGAGAGAGAGAGAGAGAGAGAGAGAGAGAGAGAGAGAGAGAGAGAGAGAGAGAGAGAGAGAGAGAGAGAGAGAGAGAGAGAGAGAGAGAGAGAGAGAGAGAAGTTTAGTTGAAAGGGCTACAGAGTTCTTTTGTCAACTACCATCAATGAAAATGTAGAAGGAGCTGCCTTCCACGGTGTAATTTGTGGCCCTACATCAGAGTCCTTAATTTGAATATTTTAATGCAAATATACAGTTCAATCAGCATTACTTGGAGAGCGAAATGAACTTTGGGGTCATTGTGTGTCACTGAGGAAGCATTAAGGACTGGAGAAACAGAACATTAACAAAAGTAGGTCTGTCTTGTGACATTGATACAGGGGGCCATTTTTCCAAGTTAGTGGAGATGTTTTATTGGTGAAAACTTCAGAAAGTAGTCGTTACGTCAAGACTAACTGACAGAAAAAGTGTCAGTCTTATTTGTTTTCTTCGAATAGTAGTCAATCTGATTGTAGTAATCTACACTCAGCAAATAGTTGCAGGACCAAATTTCAGAAGGGGTCGTCAAACTATTTTGAGCAGCATGATTCTACTAAGCATAAGAAACACTGCCTCAGTTTTCAAGATAAAGATGTTCCATGTGTTTCCTCTAGGAACTTATCTAAGAATATGTACTTTTCTAAAGAACTCTGTCCCACTGACAGGACAGTTATGAATGCCAGTGTGACATCATATATTGCAAATCAGTCAGAAGAGCCACCTGAGCTTCAAAACCTGAATTACGAATGTTATACCCCTCATGTGACTAGCTTCATCTGAGGCTGATGGGAAGAAGTTTAAAGTAGCAGACAACTCTTTTGATGAAGAGGGTCAGGGCATCTTGGCTTTCTTACCTTCATGTGATCTTGTTTCCACAATCTACTGTCGTAATTTCAGGGTGTCATTTGCAAGGCAGAGAATACGTAGAGAAGAACTTTAGAAGAGTGTCTTGGACAGCTTCTTTTGTAGCACTTGAGTGAAGAAGTCAAATAAGATTGGAACTGAGAGAACAAAATGTCTGAGAATTCTTCATGGAAAAAGGTGAAGATGAGCAGGGAGCATGCCACATGGGTTGTATATAGTATCTGCAATTGTCGTATTGCATGACCTGCACCTTCTGAGATCCTGGCAATTAATCAAGCGGAGAGTGAGGGAACACTGGCATTTTATGGTGTGGCAGCTATCTGGCTTAACTTTCTTTGAAAGCATAGCCAGTGAAAACAAGGCCTATGTGTGGAAAAAGCCACCCTTTCAGGGGGCACCCGGATTTGAACCAGGGACCTCTTGATCTGCAGTCAAATGCTCTACCACTGAGCTATACCCTCATTTGACACATAAAGGTGACTCTCTGCTCTGCTGAAGTAACTCAGTAAGAGTTCCTACTTCCTGATGATCTGTTTACAGATGTTGACAGGAACAACTTACAGTAGCATAATGAACAGTCAGCACAGAAGTCATGTGTGTACATTTTCTTTCTCCGTACATTTACGAAATTACCATGCAGATATCTTTTTGCCAAGCATGCAGCAGAGACGGCTCATGTTTTCTGTTACAAATTCCAGTGACATTGTAAAGAGAAACAGCTTTTAGACTCGTTATTTTTTCAGTAAATAACATAGGTTCTTTTGCACAAGAAGCTCCCTTACTTCAGAGAACCTGAGGCCACTGCACCCATGTTCGCCGGTTCTTAACAGCAAAACAGACTCTGTGTGAGCACATTTCTTTTATTATTATTTAGAACAGGTGGCAGTGTTTAAAAGTAGAGATTGAAAAAAGAATGGACCAATTTCTTTTGGCCTGTTTACATGCAACCCATGCTAGAAAGGTCTGTCTGCCTTCAAGGCACCACCAAGTTTGTAAGCTTGTCCACAGTTTTGTGTACAGAACCATGATTTTGCATATAGTGAAATGGCTCAGTGATAGAGACCTGTGATCTTCTGAATCAGGCTATCAATACATATACTCCATGTTAGAAATTAATTGGCCTTTGTCCGGGTAAATGTAAGGGTTAATTTTATATTTCCTTATTGTGCATGTGTACACAGTAGTACATCTATCCCAGTGACAAGGGGCAGGTCGTGATGTAGCACATAGGGCAGTTAGGGAGAAAGGGTGGAAAAAGTCAAGACCTGTCAATGTGGTTTGGGGTAGCCCTGTGAGAGAGAAAGTTTTTTTACATCAAAGAACGAAGCAAGAAGAGTGTAGCTGGGAAGAAAAAAAACTTTAAAGAGACACCTAAAAAGTGAGATCAGTTAAGTGCAAGAAAAGGAGTTATTTATTATCAAGAAATAGCAGGCAGGGAAAGAGAGATAGATTGAGTACCGGTGGGGGGGGTGGAGAGAGAGAGAGAGAGAGAGAGAGAGAGAGAGAGAGAGAGAGAGAGAGAGAGAGAGAGAGAGAGAGAGAGAGAGAGAGAGAGAGAGAGAGAGAGAGAGAGAGAGAGAGAGAGAGAGAAGTTTAGTTGAAAGTGCTACAGAGTTCTTTTGTCAACTACCATCATTGAAAATGTAGAAGGAGCTGCCTTCCACGGTGTAATTTGTGGCCCTACATCAGAGTCCTTAATTTGAATATTTTAATGCAAATGTGCAGTTCAATCAGCATTACTTGGAGAGCGAAATGAACTTTGGGGTCATTGTGTGTCACTGAGGAAGCATTAAGGACTGGAGAAACAGAACATTAACAAAAGTAGGTCTGTCTTGTGACATTGATACAGGGGGCCATTTTTCCAAGTTAGTGGAGATGTTTTATTGGTGAAAACTTCAGAAAGTAGTCGTTACGTCAAGACTAACTGACAGAAAAAGTGTCAGTCTTATTTGTTTTCTTCGAATAGTAGTCAATCTGATTGTAGTAATCTACACTCAGCAAATAGTTGCAGGACCAAATTTCAGAAGGGGTCGTCAAACTATTTTGAGCAGCATGATTCTACTAAGCATAAGAAACACTGCCTCAGTTTTCAAGATAAAGATGTTCCATGTGTTTCCTCTAGGAACTTATCTAAGAATATGTACTTTTCTAAAGAACTCTGTCCCACTGACAGGACAGTTATGAATGCCAGTGTGACATCATATATTGCAAATCAGTCAGAAGAGCCACCTGAGCTTCAAAACCTGAATTACGAATGTTATACCCCTCATGTGACTAGCTTCATCTGAGGCTGATGGGAAGAAGTTTAAAGTAGCAGACAACTCTTTTGATGAAGAGGGTCAGGGCATCTTGGCTTTCTTACCTTCATGTGATCTTGTTTCCACAATCTACTGTCGTAATTTCAGGGTGTCATTTGCAAGGCAGAGAATACGTAGAGAAGAACTTTAGAAGAGTGTCTTGGACAGCTTCTTTTGTAGCACTTGAGTGAAGAAGTCAAATAAGATTGGAACTGAGAGAACAAAATGTCTGAGAATTCTTCATGGAAAAAGGTGAAGATGAGCAGGGAGCATGCCACACGGGTTGTATATAGCATCTGCAATTGTCGTATTGCATGACCTGCACCTTCTGAGATCCTGGCAATTAATCAAGCGGAGAGTGAGGGAACACTGGCATTTTATGGTGTGGCAGCTATCTGGCTTAACTTTCTTTGAAAGCATAGCCAGTGAAAACAAGGCCTATGTGTGGAAAAAGCCACCCTTTCAGGGGGCACCCGGATTTGAACCAGGGACCTCTTGATCTGCAGTCAAATGCTCTACCACTGAGCTATACCCCCATTTGACACAAAGGTGACTCTCTGCTCTGCTGAAGTAACTCAGTAAGAGTTCCTACTTCCTGATGATCTGTTTACAGATGTTGACAGGAACAACTTACAGTAGCATAATGAACAGTCAGCACAGAAGTCATGTGTGTACATTTTCTTTCTCCGTACATTTACGAAATTACCATGCAGATATCTTTTTGCCAAGCATGCAGCAGAGACGGCTCATGTTTTCTGTTACAAATTCCAGTGACATTGTAAAGAGAAACAGCTTTTAGACTCGTTATTTTTTCAGTAAATAACATAGGTTCTTTTGCACAAGAAGCTCCCTTACTTCAGAGAACCTGAGGCCACTGCACCCATGTTCGCCGGTTCTTAACAGCAAAACAGACTCTGTGTGAGCACATTTCTTTTATTATTATTTAGAACAGGTGGCAGTGTTTAAAAGTAGAGATTGAAAAAAGAATGGACCAATTTCTTTTGGCCTGTTTACATGCAACCCATGCTAGAAAGGTCTGTCTGCCTTCAAGGCACCACCAAGTTTATATGCTTGTCCCCAGTTTTGTGTACAGAACCATGATTTTGCATATAGTGAAATGGCTCAGTGATAGAGACCTGTGATCTTCTGAATCAGGCTATCAATACATATACTCCATGTTAGAAATTAATTGGCCTTTGTCCGGGTAAATGTAAGGGTTAATTTTATATTTCCTTACTGTGGATGTGTACACAGTAGTACATGTATCCCAGTGACAAGGCGCAGGTCGTGATGTAGCACATAGGGCAGTTAGGGAGAAAGGGTGGAAAAAGACCTGTCAATGTGGTTTAGGGTAGGCCTGTGAGAGAGAAGATTTTTTTACATCAAAGAATGAAGCAAGAAGAGTGTAGCTGGGAAGAAAAAACATCTTTAAAGAGACACCTAAAAAGTGAGATCAGTTAAGTGCAAGAAAAGGAGTTATTTATTATCAAGAAATAGCAGGCAGGGAAAGAGAGATAGATTGAGTACGGGGGGGGGGTGGAGAGAGAGAGAGAGAGAGAGAGAGAGAGAGAGAGAGAGAGAGAGAGAGAGAGAGAGAGAGAGAGAGAGAGAGAGAGAGAGAGAGAGAGAGAGAGAGAGAGAGAGAGAGAGAGAGAGAGAGAGAGAGAGAAGTTTAGTTGAAAGGGCTACAGAGTTCTTTTGTCAACTACCATCAATGAAAATGTAGAAGGAGCTGCCTTCCACGGTGTAATTTGTGGCCCTACATCAGAGTCCTTAATTTGAATATTTTAATGCAAATATACAGTTCAATCAGCATTACTTGGAAAGCGAAATGAACTTTGGGGTCATTGTGTGTCACTGAGGAAGCATTAAGGACTGGAGAAACAGAACATTAACAAAAGTAGGTCTGTCTTGTGACATTGATACAGGGGGCCATTTTTCCAAGTTAGTGGAGATGTTTTATTGGTGAAAACTTCAGAAAGTAGTCGTAGTCGTTACGTCAAGACTAACTGACAGAAAAAGTGTCAGTCTTATTTGTTTTCTTCGAATAGTAGTCAATCTGATTGTAGTAATCTACACTCAGCAAATAGTTGCAGGACCAAACTTCAGAAGGGTCGTCAAACTATTTTGAGCAGCATGATTCTACTAAGCATAAGAAACACTGCCTCAGTTTTCAAGATAAAGATGTTCCAGGTGTTTCCTCTAGGAACTTATCTAAGAATATGTACTTTTCTAAAGAACTCTGTCCCACTGACAGGACAGTTATGAATGGCAGTGTGACATCATATATTGCAATTCAGTCAGAAGAGCCACCTGAGCTTCAAAACCTGAATTACGAATGTTATACCCCTCATGTGACTAGCTTCATCTGAGGCTGATGGGAAGAAGTTTAAAGTAGCAGACAACTCTTTTGATGAAGAGGGTCAGGGCACCTTGGCTTTCTTACCTTCATGTGATCTTGTTTCCACAATCTATTGTCAGAATTTCAGGGTGTCATTTGCAAGGCAGAGAATACGTAGAGAAGAACTTTAGAAGAGTGTCTTGGACAGCTTCTTTTGTAGCACTTGAGTGAAGAAGTCAAATAAGATTGGAACTGAGAGAACAAAATGTCTGAGAATTCTTCATGGAAAAAGGTGAAGATGAGCAGGGAGCATGCCACAGGGGTTGTATATAGCATCTGCAATTGTTGTATTGCATGACCTGCACCTTCTGAGATCCTGGCAATTAATCAAGCGGAGAGTGAGGGAACACTGGCATTTTATGGTGTGGCAGCTATCTGGCTTAACTTTCTTTGAAAGCATAGCCAGTGAAAACAAGGCCTATGTGTGGAAAAAGCCACCCTTTCAGGGGGCACCCGGATTTGAACCAGGGACCTCTTGATCTGCAGTCAAATGCTCTACCACTGAGCTATACCCCATTTGACACAGAAAGGTGACTCTCTGCTCTGCTGAAGTAACTCAGTAAGAGTTCCTACTTCCTGATGATCTGTTTACAGATGTTGACAGGAACAACTTACAGTAGCATAATGAACAGTCAGCACAGAAGTCATGTGTGTACATTTTCTTTCTCCGTACATTTACGAAATTACCATGCAGATATCTTTTTGCCAAGCATGCAGCAGAGACGGCTCATGTTTTCTGTTACAAATTCCAGTGACATTGTAAAGAGAAACAGCTTTTAGACTCGTTATTTTTTCAGTAAATAACATAGGTTCTTTTGCACAAGAAGCTCCCTTACTTCAGAGAACCTGAGGCCACTGCACCCATGTTCGCCGGTTCTTAACAGCAAAACAGACTCTGTGTGAGCACATTTCTTTTATTATTATTTAGAACAGGTGGCAGTGTTTAAAAGTAGAGATTGAAAAAAGAATGGACCAATTTCTTTTGGCCTGTTTACATGCAACCCATGCTAGAAAGGTCTGTCTGCCTTCAAGGCACCACCAAGTTTGTAAGCTTGTCCACAGTTTTGTGTACAGAACCATGATTTTGCATATAGTGAAATGGCTCAGTGATAGAGACCTGTGATCTTCTGAATCAGGCTATCAATACATATACTCCATGTTAGAAATTAATTGGCCTTTGTCCGGGTAAATGTAAGGGTTAATTTTATATTTCCTTACTGTGGATGTGTACACAGTAGTACATGTATCCCAGTGACAAGGCGCAGGTCGTGATGTAGCACATAGGGCAGTTAGGGAGAAAGGGTGGAAAAAGTCAAGACCTGTCAATGTGGTTTGGGGTAGCCCTGTGAGAGAGAAAGTTTTTTTACATCAAAGAACGAAGCAAGAAGAGTGTAGCTGGGAAGAAAAAAAACTTTAAAGAGACACCTAAAAAGTGAGATCAGTTAAGTGCAAGAAAAGGAGTTATTTATTATCAAGAAATAGCAGGCAGGGAAAGAGAGATAGATTGAGTACCGGTGGGGCGGGTGGAGAGAGAGAGAGAGAGAGAGAGAGAGAGAGAGAGAGAGAGAGAGAGAGAGAGAGAGAGAGAGAGAGAGAGAGAGAGAGAGAGAGAGAGAGAGAGAGAGAGAGAGAGAGAGAGAGAGAGAGAGAGAGAAGTTTAGTTGAAAGGGCTACAGAGTTCTTTTGTCAACTACCATCAATGAAAATGTAGAAGGAGCTGCCTTCCACGGTGTAATTTGTGGCCCTACATCAGAGTCCTTAATTTGAATATTTTAATGCAAATATACAGTTCAATCAGCATTACTTGGAGAGCGAAATGAACTTTGGGGTCATTGTGTGTCACTGAGGAAGCATTAAGGACTGGAGAAACAGAACATTAACAAAAGTAGGTCTGTCTTGTGACATTGATACAGGGGGCCATTTTTCCAAGTTATTGGAGATGTTTTAGTGGTGAAAACTTCAGAAAGTAGTCGTTACGTCAAGACTAACTGACAGAAAAAGTGTCAGTCTTATTTGTTTTCTTCGAATAGTAGTCAATCTGATTGTAGTAATCTACACTCAGCAAATAGTTGCAGGACCAAACTTCAGAAGGGGTCGTCAAACTATTTTGAGCAGCATGATTCTACTAAGCATAAGAAACACTGCCTCAGTTTTCAAGATAAAGATGTTCCAGGTGTTTCCTCTAGGAACTTATCTAAGAATATGTACTTTTCTAAAGAACTCTGTCCCACTGACAGGACAGTTATGAATGGCAGTGTGACATCATATATTGCAATTCAGTCAGAAGAGCCACCTGAGCTTCAAAACCTGAATTACGAATGTTATACCCCTCATGTGACTAGCTTCATCTGAGGCTGATGGGAAAAAGTTTAAAGTAGCAGACAACTCTTTTGATGAAGAGGGTCAGGGCACCTTGGCTTTCTTACCTTCATGTGATCTTGTTTCCACAATCTATTGTCAGAATTTCAGGGTGTCATTTGCAAGGCAGGGAATACGTAGAGAAAAACTTTAGAAGAGTGTCTTGGACAGCTTCTTTTGTAGCACTTGAGTGAAGAAGTCAAATAAGATTGGAACTGAGAGAACAAAATGGCTGAGAATTCTTCATGGAAAAAGGTGAAGATGAGCAGGGAGCATGCCACACGGGTTGTATATAGTATCTGCAATTGTCGTATTGCATGACCTGCACCTTCTGAGATCCTGGCAATTAATCAAGCGGAGAGTGAGGGAACACTGGCATTTTATGGTGTGGCAGCTATCTGGCTTAACTTTCTTTGAAAGCATAGCCAGTGAAAACAAGGCCTATGTGTGGAAAAAGCCACCCTTTCAGGGGGCACCCGGATTTGAACCAGGGACCTCTTGATCTGCAGTCAAATGCTCTACCACTGAGCTATACCCCCATTACACATAAAGGTGACTCTCTGCTCTGCTGAAGTAACTCAGTAATAGTTCCTACTTCCTGATGATCTGTTTACAGATGTTGACAGGAACAACTTACAGTAGCATAATGAACAGTCAGCACAAAAGTCATGTGTGTACATTTTCTTTCTCCGTACATTTACGAAATTACCATGCAGATATCTTTTTGCCAAGCATGCAGCAGAGACGGCTCATGTTTTCTGTTACAAATTCCAGTGACATTGTAAAGAGAAACAGCTTTTAGACTCGTTATTTTTTCAGTAAATAACATAGGTTCTTTTGCACAAGAAGCTCCCTTACTTCAGAGAACCTGAGGCCACTGCACCCATGTTCGCCGGTTCTTAACAGCAAAACAGACTCTGTGTGAGCACATTTCTTTTATTATTATTTAGAACAGGTGGCAGTGTTTAAAAGTAGAGATTGAAAAAAGAATGGACCAATTTCTTTTGGCCTGTTTACATGCAACCCATGCTAGAAAGGTGTTAGAAAAATATGTATTTGAACATATATAAAGTGCTAGTTTAAAAGCAAATAGTATATAATGCATTTTATTCTATTTACAATATGGCAATAAGAATGATTTTACATGTAATTGCTTGAAGCTTTGGAGCTGCAGTGTATTTGAACTCTGTCTCTGGCAGTAGCCAGCTCAGCAAGCTTATGTTTTTCACTAATGATTATCTGCTGGGTCAGTAAATTAAATGTATAAAGCATTGAAAATCTTCTTCCTTCCTCTGGGATAATTGGCGTTGTGAATGTTACCAAGATAAGACACAGCTGCTAAAGTAATGTTGCAATAAGAACAAAGAAGTATATTACAAGACTGAACCAACTATTGTATTCGAGCAGGCCTGAAACCTTGAAGGAGTAACATTTACAGAAAGACATTATAACTGACCAGGTGCTTTGCAAGGCTGTATTATTCCCATGGGAAAACTCTTAAAATGTATAATATCAGCTTTTTCTTATGAATAGAATATTGTAGACCATAGTGATGTAGGTGCCCTGTGACTAACCACGTCAGTAAGGTGGGCACAGCTTGAGTGTTAAACCTATATAAAATTGTGTATTTCCTGCATCATGTCAGACAAAACTCTGTACTTGTATGGTTTTTTGCCTCCTGGTGTACACTAGTAAACTTTTGCATCTGAGCCTCCTGTGTTGTTATCATTTTTTTTATTTAACAGTTTGGTCCTTCGGTAAACGGAAGCCCTCAGACAGCTACAGATCAGAGTGTACCGGTGGTCGAATACTGCGCAGGAGAAGCTACTGAAACGGTTCTTCTTGAAATACAAAGACCTCCGACTGAATTGTCGTTTTGAGAGGCTGGCCACTTTCTGATCTGCGGCCGAAGAGCGGTCTCGAACTGGTCGACCCAGGAGGCTCAGGTAGGAAGATATTTGCTTTTTTTCTGTTTTAGATCAGGGACTAGGTTACAGTAAATGTCATTGTCAGAAATTTGTTATACAGATCAGGGACAAAAGGAAATTACTCTATATTTTGTCAGAGATCAGGGAAACAGAATAAGGTAGGCAGTTATTCTAGATAAACTGTGTAAGGAACTGAAATACCACGTGGTGAAAAGGGTTACATAACATTTTCTTTTAGAATGGGAAATCAGTGCACTAAAAACTCACGAGATCCGCCCCTAACTGAAGACGCAAAATATATGCAATTACAACGGGCTGATAATGTAAGGCATTATACAAAATGGGTTAACAGATACGGATTTGACGGTAAATTAAATAAGATTTCATTAGTTAAACTTTTAAAACAGCTTAAATCTGACGCAGAAGGTTAGGCAAAAAAATAACAGCGATTAGGCTTTCCTCAGGCACACAGGTGGATTGAGGAAGTAAACCGAAGGGAATAAAAAACTAAAAATGCTAAAACGTCATTTTTAGACAAAGAGGATAATAATACAGTAATAGCAACGGCCCCTCCTCCTCCGCCCCCTCCGATGCCTTTTTCAGGATATGAAGCAGGAGGACAAGCTGGTCCACCTCCACGTTATCCTGAAGTCACAAGAACACTAAAACCATTTGTTAGAGATCCTATTGAAACTAGGTCCCGGACATGTAAAACACTTGGGGACACAGACATATCAAGTAGGGAGAAACACACTAGAAGAGAGTGAGGAAGAAATCTGTCCACTAATCGAGGTACCAAATCCTCAGGCAGGACAGGAAGGGCAGGACCCAACTCTTCTAGTATACAGACCAAGGACACCGGAAGATATTCGGAAAGCTACAGAGGGAATCCCTTATCCAAAAGTTAATTACACAAAGTTTTTACAAGATTTACAAGGTATGAGACTAAGTTACCACTTGAATGGGGAAGAAGTAGAAAAGGTAGTTAGACAAATTGTGGGTCCAGACTGGCACATGATTTGTGGCACCTGGAATCCTCGTAATGCAGAGCTTAAACCACTCCCACATAGTGACGCAGAACTAGACAACAGAGTGAAAGGTCTTACAGACCGAATTTCTGAAAAATGGAAACCTAGAGCAGATTGGACTTGCATTAATCAATGCATACAACAGGAGAATGAAACTGTAGATGGATACAATGGTAGATTATTGGAATGTTTCAATAACCATAGTGGTATGGCCATTCCTGAAAATCAGACACATGATACCTCGTATGAACAGCAACTGAAAAATGCGTTTTTGAAAGGTTGCATTGCACCTATCAGCAGCTTTATTACAAAGCATATGATAGATCATCGAACAAGTAGGCTACAAGCCTTACTTGAATATGCTAGACATGCTGAAAGACACTTTAATAGTAAAAAGAAAAAGAAGACACAGGTCTTCACAGTTGAAGACGGAGCTGAAGTCTTTGTAGTACAGTCAGGTAAAAAGGGTAAGAAAAATACCCAGGGAAATAGACAATCTGACAAAAGGTCAGAAGATTTTGAAGAGAGGAAAAAGAAAGGTGAGTGCTTTAAGTGCGGAAAGAAAAGACATTTAGCAAGGGATTGCAGGCTGAATAAAAAGGTGACTACAAAAAATAAAGGTGATGAGGACTGACTATATGATAGTGATGAAAGTCAGAAATCATCAGGAAAGGCAAACAAACAAAGGGCAAATGTAAATGTAGTGGAAGGAACAGAGGAAGTGCAAGCAGATGTAGAGGATGAAGAAAGTGAAATTTTAGATTTGGCATTACTGAGCCTGGAGCTCTATCTGACAGACACAAAACCGGAAGTTACACTTCTGGTGGAAGGAAGGGAAGTAAAATTCTTGTGTGACTCAGGAGTGTCACGAACTTTGATACACCCCTCAAAGTTACCAGAATATTCCGAATCACCTGATTATATATTAGTGAAAGCAACAAATGGACAGCTATATAGGGAGCCACTCTCCCATGATATAGCAATAACTGACCCTGTTTCAGGCATGACTCAGAAAAGTAAAATTGTAGTTTCTGCAAAATGTCCAGTAAACTTACTGGGAAGAGATCTTATGCAGATATTTGGCATAGCGGTGGTTCCCACTATGCAGGGTATGGAGGCACAAAGACAAATGGATACTTTTGTGGTGCGACCGGAGGGTGAAACTTTTTACTGGTACAGCCAGGACCTAGTTACAACTGGTCCAGGGGCAGTAACCGAGGAACTGATGAATGTAGCCATCAGTAAGGCCCCCTCCCTTGACACTGATCAACAGCATTTGTTACATTGTACTCTATACTACTGCAGCATGCCAGGACCTGATAAAGAATATGAGCAAGAGTTATTAAAAAATCCTGCTAACAGATTAGTATTATGAACCTTGTATTGGGATACTGTGGGAAACAGTGTGGTAAGCTGTTCATTACCTCAGGAATTCATGACACTGTACAAATCTAATAGGCTACCACATGTCAGCTTGACAAAGAATAAGGATGTGAAATGGGCAGACTTAGGAGAAAAAGTAACAAGATGGGAAAAACAAACTGATTTAGAATTATCAGAACAGGGAATACAAAAACAGAAATTGAATTGGCTAACGCAGACACATCCGGCTGTACACTTACAAACAGGTGAAGACAGCTGATTAGCATTCTTATTAGAAGAAGAAGAAAAAGCCTTGTGTGACATACCAAACATTCTTTGGTCAACAGGTAAATCAGATGTAGGACTTATTCAAACAGCAGGACCAGTAACTATTACACCAAAATCAGCGTTTAGACCACAGAAAAGACAATACCCCTTGAGGAAAGATGCAGAGCAAGGAATCAAGCCTATAATAGCAGCATTACTCAAGGAAGGAGTGCTGGTAGAATCTCTTGATTCACCATGTAACACCCCTCTAATTCCTGGTAAAAAAGCAAACGGGGAATGGCGGATGGTACAGGATTTACAAGCTGTAAACAATGCAATAATACCCAGAGCACCTACGGTGCCAGACCCACACACCTTGTTGAATGATTTGAAACCACAACAGAAATATTTTACTGTGGCAGATATAAGCAATGCTTTCTTTTCAATACCTATACATCCTGATAGCCAGTATTGGTTTGCATTTACATTTCAAGGTAAAAGATATACCTATACTCGGCTACCACAGGGATATTGTGAAAGTCCAACGATATTTGCACAAGAAATGGCAAGCAACCTGGCAGGGTTTACCCCACCAGGAGGTAGTCAGATTCTACTTTATGTAGATGACATCTTGCTAGCAGCCCCTACCCAACAACAATGCAGGGAAGATACGATAGCATTATTGAAATTTTTAGCAGCACAGGGACACAAAGTAAACAAAAGTAAGTTACAACTTTGGAGAAAACAGGTTAGATACCTAGGATATGTAATATCCAATGAAGGTAGAATATTAGACGAAGACAGAAAAACAGCGATTTTACAGGCACCCAAACCAGCAACCAAGAAGGAAATGATGTCCTTCTTGGGAGCGATAATTTTGTCGAGCTGGATATCAAACTATGCTTTAGAATCCGCTCCACTGGCTGATTTAATATATAAAACACCAATGGCAGCACAAGATGTATTACAATGGACACCTGAAGCAGAAACAGCTTTCTGCAGACTAAAATAATTGATAGCTTCATCATTAGTTTTAGGACTTCCAAATTACCACAAAAGATTTTTTCAGACCGTAGATTGTAAACAGGGATACATGACGTCAGTTTTGACGCAACAGCATGGGGATAAGCAACGCCCCATAGCTTACTATTCATCACAGTTAGACCCAGTAGCACAATCATTGCCTCACTGTGTGCAAGCAGTAGTCGCAGCTGCAATGGCAGTACAGGCTTCGGCCTCAGTGGTGTTGTTCCACCCTCTCACATTGAGAGTGCCTCATGCAGTCACGATAATTTTACTGCAAGAAAAAATAGCATATCTATCTCCTGCTAGACATCTTTCATGTATGACCATACTGCTGAGCCAACCTCATATGGTAATTGAACGTTGTACAACATTAAATCCATCAACGTTACTTCCAACTCCTGTGGATGGCATACCGCACAGTTGCCTGCAGGAAATTGAGCAAATAACTTTGCCCAGACAAGACCTCACTGATGTGCCCTTGGATGATGCCGAGGTGACATTTTATGTGGATGGCTCATGCAGAAAGGGTCCTACAGGGAAAAATCTACTAGGATATGCAGTAGTCACAGATACAGAGATTTTAGAAGCCCAACCCTTACAGCATAACTTGTCTGCTCAAGCAGCAGAACTGATAGCCTTGACACGGGCTTGCACTCTAGCGAAAGATAAATGTGTGAACATATATACTGACAGTCAGTATGCTTTCTCTACAGTGCATGTTTTTGCGCAACAATGGAAAAATAGGGGAATGATAACATCTAATGGTAAACCGATTAATCATGCGCAACTTATTTTGAACTTGTTAGATTCCATTCAGCTACCTACCAAAGTAGCTATTTGTAAATGTTTGGCTCATACAAAACAACGGGATGCAATTTCAAAAGGAAATGCAAAAGATGATGCAGCTGCAAAGCAAGAAGCCTTAGACTCAGAAACTTTACTTTTAACCAAGGCATTACAACCCTCTGAGATTTTAGATCTAGAAATGTTAAAAACAATGCAGACACTAACTACGAAAGCAGAGAAACAGAAATGGGAGAAACGAGGTGCAATCCTCGAAAATGGACTGTATATCTCCAAAGAGAAAAAAAACAATATTGCCGTCTAATTTATTTAGATATGCAGCATTGTTGAGCCATGGGCAGTGCCATGTCTCAACAGGGGGGATGGTACAGTTAGTAAATCGAATATTCCAAACATATGGATTCACAAACTTTATACAAAACTTTTGTGCAGCATGTCATATCTGTAACAAACATCATGCACAAGGGGCATTCAAACCCAAGCAAGGGAGTTTTCCTATACCACCATATCCGTTCCATACTATTTGTATGGATTTCATAGAACTGAACAAATGTGAAGGGAAAAAATACTGTTTAGTAATTATAGACATGTTTTCCAAATGGGTAGAAGCTTTTCCAACTAAAAATCTGGATGCAGCAACAGTGGCAAAGGCCCTAATAAAAGAAATAATTCCTAGAGTTGGCATACCAGAAAGAATCTATAGTGACAATGGGACACATTTTGTTAATCAGACGATTCACCAACTTGGGAGATTCTTTGGGATCTCCTTGAAGAATCATTGTGCTTACCACCCACAGTTTGCAGGACTGGTGGAAAGGTACAATGGAATTTTAAAAAGCAAGTTGAGGAAGTTAGTAAATGAGACACAGAAGAATTGGATTTGCTGTTTGCCTTTGGCACTGCTGAGCATGAGAACAGTTCCAAATGTAAAGGGCTTGATCCCCTTTGAAGTGATATTTGGAAGGGCATATTATGTGCCACAGTGGAAAGCTCTCATGCCTGCAGAACTAGAGGCTGACAGCTCATTAGCTAGCTATATGAGGAAACTGTTAACAAATAAAACTGTTTTGCAGTTGAACTCTTTTTCAGATAAAAGGCAGACCAGACCGTTGGAAGCAGTGCTGACTCCGGGGTCCTGGGTGTGTTTGAAGGTCACGAAGAGGAAGAATTTGGCGAGTCCAAAGTGGGAAGGACCGTACCAGGTGCTGTTGGCGACGCCTACTGCAGTCAAAGTTGCTGAGAGGTCGTCCTGGCACTGTAAACCGGTAAAGAATTTTCAGCTTGATAAACATTTTGTGACTGACACACAACAAAGGCAGGATGGCCAAGAGCAAAACGAGTAAAAACACAGATCAACCCCAAAGATGTTGTTTAATCATCTTGCTGACTATGCATTTATTGACTATGATTGTGATGACTTTCCTTTTGTTGTGGTTCTTCCTACATATAACCACACAAGTGAAAGTGGAGAGACGTGATGAACTGTCTATAGACTGGCATCCAAACTTTAACACATACCTAGCTATGAAGCGTGGATATGTAGAGACTATGAACATTTCAAATTGCTGGGTTTGTACTGCTATACCAACAGCATATGGAGGACTGTTGATGTCCGCTGTCCCCTTGGGGATAAATGAGACTTGGGAAAATTTACTTTTTGATACAGGTTCTGTAAGATCACAGGACAAAATTGCATTGTTTTTGCCTATTACACAGAAGGGAATTGTATGTTTTTACAAGAATGACACACTCCAAGTGGATTGGAGTAACTGTAACATAACTATTTCTTATAAATGCTATATTAAAGCTGAAGATAAAGGCACTGTTTGTAACACAAATTATGATTCATATTTGAGCTTAATGAAAACAACATTAAAAGATGTGCAGAGAAATCCTGTTTTACATAAACAATTGTCTGTTATAGATAAGAAAATGTTTCATTCAGAATTAACCCGCATCAGTGCTAAAGTAGAAAACTGTTATTTTGTTTGTGGGAAAAAGGCATACAAATGGCTACCTGAGAATTGGTCCGGCAGTTGTTTTTTGGGTTATCTGGTTCCGGCCATAAGGCATACTGCAGAATTACCTCTAGGTAAGATCTGAACGTAAGAGATGTAGCCGAAACCTGAAGATCCAATCGGAAAACCTGTAAATCCAGTGGGAAAAATCGAAGCTGGTTGGAAGGACCATCATTCCGTAAAAGATAAAGAAAAATTGACTCATATGGACTTGAGTGACAGTGTTATATCCTGGGCTGGAATACTTCCAGCATATGGATCAGTCAAATCGATCTGGGAGTTGAGAAAGCTGTCAAAACTTCTCGAAGTAATGAGTAACACAACTTTTCTGCTCGAACTAGTGACTGATGAACTGAATGCAATGAGAACTGTTGTGCTACAAAATCGAATGGCTCTTGACTTCACCCTAGCGGCGAGAGGTGGTACGTGCGCGCTTATCAAAGAAGAATGCTGTGCGTTCATACCAGACAATCGACATGAGATTAATGACCACCTAGAGGTAATACAGCAGGTATCGGCCATGACTGAACCAGACCCAAACCCACTGACAAACTTTTTCCAGAGTCTGTTTGGTGGGTGGGGATCTATCCTAATGAATATTTTGATTGCTATTTGTGTTGGTCTGCTCCTATTGGGAGCATGTGTCTGTTGCGGGATCCCCTGCATGAAAAGATTAGTCAAAGATTTTGTTGATATATCTGTAACTGAAACTTTGTACCAAGACATTGAATTGGAACTATTAATTCCAGAGGAAACTCTTTCCGAAATATAAACTAAATGACTTGCCTAGTTGAAAGTCCTTAAGGGAGAAGACTAGGGGATGATAAAACATTGTTTATATTTCTGAATAGAATAAAAAGTATTAAAAGGGAGGAAAATGTTAGAAAAATATGTATTTGAACATGTATAAAGTGCTAGTTTAAAAGCAAATAGTATATAATGCATTTTATTCTATTTACAATATGGCAATAAGAATGATTTTACATGTAATTGCTTGAAGCTTTGGAGCTGCAGTGTATTTGAACTCTGACCCTGGCAGTAGCCAGCTCAGCAAGCTTATGTTTTTCACTAATGATTATCTGCTGGGTCAGGAAATTAAATGCATAAAGCATTGAAAATCTTCTTCCTTCCTCTGGGATAATTGGCCTTGTGAATGTTACCAAGATAAGACACAGCTGCTAAAGTAATGTTGCAAGAACAAAGAAGTATATTACAAGACTGAACCAACTATTGTATTCGAGCAGGCCTGGAACCTTGAAGGAGTAACATTTACAGAAAGACATTATAACTGACCAGGTGCTTTGCAAGGCTGTATTATTCCCATGGGAAAACTTTTAAAATGTATAACATCAGCTTTTTCGTATGAATAGAATATTGTAGACCATAGTGATGTAGGTGCCCTGTGACTAACCACGTCAGTAAGGTGGGCACAGCTTGAGTGTTAAACCTATATAAAATTGTGTATTTCCTGCATCATGTCAGACAAAACTCTGTACTTGTATGGTTTTTTGCCTCCTGGTGTACACTAGTAAACTTTTGCATCTGAGCCTCCTGTGTTGTTATCATTGTTTTTATTTAACAAAAGGTCTGTCTGCCTTCAAGGCACCACCAAGTTTGTAAACATGTCCACAGTTTTGTGTACAGAACCATGATTTTGCATATAGTGAAATGGCTCAGTGATAGAGCCCTGTGATCTTCTGAAACAGGCTATCATTACATATACGCCATGTTAGAAATTAATTGGCCTTTCTCCGGGTAAATGTAAGGGTTAATTTTATATTTCCTTATTGTGCATGCGTACACAGTTGTACATCTATCCCAGTGACAAGGCGCAGGTCGTGATGTAGCACATAGGCAGTTAGGGAGAAAGGGTGGAAAAAGTCAAGACCTGTCAATGTGGTTTGGGGTAGCCCTATGAGAGAGAAGATTTTTTTTTACATCAAAGAATGAAGCAAGAAGAGTGTAGCTGGGAAGAAAAAACTTTAAAGAGACACCTAAAAAGTGAGATCAGTTAAGTACAGGAAAAGGAGTTATTTATTATCAAGAAATAGCAGGCAGGGAAAGAGAGATAGATTGAGTACCGGTGAGAGAGAGAGAGAGAGAGAGAGAGAGAGAGAGAGAGAGAGAGAGAGAGAGAGAGAGAGAGAGAGAGAGAGAGAGAGAGAGAGAAGTTTAGTTGAAAGTGCTACAGAGTTCTTTTGTCAACTACCATCATTGAAAATGTAGAAGGAGCTGCCTTCCACGGTGTAATTTGTGGCCCTACATCAGAGTCCTTAATTTGAATATTTTAATGCAAATGTGCAGTTCAATCAGCATTACTTGGAGAGCGAAATGAACTTTGGGGTCATTGTGTGTCACTGAGGAAGCATTAAGGACTGGAGAAACAGAACATTAACAAAAGTAGGTCTGTCTTGTGACATTGATACAGGGGGCCATTTTTCCAAGTTAGTGGAGATGTTTTATTGGTGAAAACTTCAGAAAGTAGTCGTTACGTCAAGACTAACTGACAGAAAAAGTGTCAGTCTTATTTGTTTTCTTCGAATAGTAGTCAATCTGATTGTAGTAATCTACACTCAGCAAATAGTTGCAGGACCAAATTTCAGAAGGGGTCGTCAAACTATTTTGAGCAGCATGATTCTACTAAGCATAAGAAACACTGCCTCAGTTTTCAAGATAAAGATGTTCCATGTGTTTCCTCTAGGAACTTATCTAAGAATATGTACTTTTCTAAAGAACTCTGTCCCACTGACAGGACAGTTATGAATGCCAGTGTGACATCATATATTGCAAATCAGTCAGAAGAGCCACCTGAGCTTCAAAACCTGAATTACGAATGTTATACCCCTGATGTGACTAGCTTCATCTGAGGCTGATGGGAAGAAGTTTAAAGTAGCAGACAACTCTTTTGATGAAGAGGGTCAGGGCATCTTGGCTTTCTTACCTTCATGTGATCTTGTTTCCACAATCTACTGTCGTAATTTCAGGGTGTCATTTGCAAGGCAGAGAATACGTAGAGAAGAACTTTAGAAGAGTGTCTTGGACAGCTTCTTTTGTAGCACTTGAGTGAAGAAGTCAAATAAGATTGGAACTGAGAGAACAAAATGTCTGAGAATTCTTCATGGAAAAAGGTGAAGATGAGCAGGGAGCATGCCACACGGGTTGTATATAGTATCTGCAATTGTCGTATTGCATGACCTGCACCTTCTGAGATCCTGGCAATTAATCAAGCGGAGAGTGAGGGAACACTGGCATTTTATGGTGTGGCAGCTATCTGGCTTAACTTTCTTTGAAAGCATAGCCAGTGAAAACAAGGCCTATGTGTGGAAAAAGCCACCCTTTCAGGGGGCACCGGATTTGAACCAGGGACCTCTTGATCTGCAGTCAAATGCTCTACCACTGAGCTATACCCCCATTACACATAAAGGTGACTCTCTGCTCTGCTGAAGTAACTCAGTAATAGTTCCTACTTCCCGATGATCTGTTTACAGATGTTGACAGGAACAACTTACAGTAGCATAATGAACAGTCAGCACAAAAGTCATGTGTGTACATTTTCTTTCTCCGTACATTTACGAAATTACCATGCAGATATCTTTTTGCCAAGCATGCAGCAGAGACGGCTCATGTTTTCTGTTACAAATTCCAGTGACATTGTAAAGAGAAACAGCTTTTAGACTCGTTATTTTTTCAGTAAATAACATAGGTTCTTTTGCACAAGAAGCTCCCTTACTTCACAGAACCTGAGGCCACTGCACCCATGTTCGCCGGTTCTTAACAGCAAAACAGACTCTGTGTGAGCACATTTCTTTTATTATTATTTAGAACAGGTGGCAGTGTTTAAAAGTAGAGATTGAAAAAAGAATGGACCAATTTCTTTTGGCCTGTTTACATGCAACCCATGCTAGAAAGGTCTGTCTGCCTTCAAGGCACCACCAAGTTTGTAAGCTTGTCCACAGTTTTGAGAACCAAGATTTTGCATATAGTGAAATGGCTCAGTGATAGAGACCTGTGATCTTCTGAATCAGGCTATCATTACATATACTCCATGTTAGAAATTAATTGGCCTTTCTCCAGGTAAATGTAAGGGTTAATTTTATATTTCCTTATTGTGCATGTGTACACAGTAGTACATCTATCCCAGTGACAAGGGGCAGGTCGTGATGTAGCACATAGGGCAGTTAGGGAGAAAGGGTGGAAAAGTCAAGACCTGTCAATGTGGTTTGGGGTAGCCCTGTGAGAGAGAAAGTTTTTTTACATCAAAGAACGAAGCAAGAAGAGTGTAGCTGGGAAGAAAAAAAACTTTAAAGAGACACCTAAAAAGTGAGATCAGTTAAGTGCAAGAAAAGGAGTTATTTATTATCAAGAAATAGCAGGCAGGGAAAGAGAGATAGATTGAGTACCGGTGGGGGTGGAGAGAGAGAGAGAGAGAGATTCAGTACTGGTGGGGGGGAGAGAGAGAGAGAGAGAGATTGAGTACTGGTGGGGGGGTGGAGAGAGAGAGAGAGAGAGAGAGAGAGAGAGAGATTGAGTACCGGTGGGGGGGGTTGGAGAGAGAGAGAGAGAGAGAGAGAGAGAGAGAGAGAGAGAGAGAGAGAGAGAGAGAGAGAGAGAGAGAGAGAGAGAGAGAGAGAGAGAGAGAGAGAGAGAGAGAGAGAGAAGTTTAGTTGAAAGTGCTACAGAGTTCTTTTGTCAACTACCATCATTGAAAATGTAGAAGGAGCTGCCTTCCACGGTGTAATTTGTGGCCCTACATCAGAGTCCTTAATTTGAATATTTTAATGCAAATGTGCAGTTCAATCAGCATTACTTGGAGAGCGAAATGAACTTTGGGGTCATTGTGTGTCACTGAGGAAGCATTAAGGACTGGAGAAACAGAACATTAACAAAAGTAGGTCTGTCTTGTGACATTGATACAGGGGGCCATTTTTCCAAGTTAGTGGAGATGTTTTATTGGTGAAAACTTCAGAAAGTAGTCGTTACGTCAAGACTAACTGACAGAAAAAGTGTCAGTCTTATTTGTTTTCTTCGAATAGTAGTCAATCTGATTGTAGTAATCTACACTCAGCAAATAGTTGCAGGACCAAATTTCAGAAGGGGTCGTCAAACTATTTTGAGCAGCATGATTCTACTAAGCATAAGAAACACTGCCTCAGTTTTCAAGATAAAGATGTTCCATGTGTTTCCTCTAGGAACTTATCTAAGAATATGTACTTTTCTAAAGAACTCTGTCCCACTGACAGGACAGTTATGAATGCCAGTGTGACATCATATATTGCAAATCAGTCAGAAGAGCCACCTGAGCTTCAAAACCTGAATTACGAATGTTATACCCCTGATGTGACTAGCTTCATCTGAGGCTGATGGGAAGAAGTTTAAAGTAGCAGACAACTCTTTTGATGAAGAGGGTCAGGGCATCTTGGCTTTCTTACCTTCATGTGATCTTGTTTCCACAATCTACTGTCGTAATTTCAGGGTGTCATTTGCAAGGCAGAGAATACGTAGAGAAGAACTTTAGAAGAGTGTCTTGGACAGCTTCTTTTGTAGCACTTGAGTGAAGAAGTCAAATAAGATTGGAACTGAGAGAACAAAATGTCTGAGAATTCTTCATGGAAAAAGGTGAAGATGAGCAGGGAGCATGCCACACGGGTTGTATATAGTATCTGCAATTGTCGTATTGCATGACCTGCACCTTCTGAGATCCTGGCAATTAATCAAGCGGAGAGTGAGGGAACACTGGCATTTTATGGTGTGGCAGCTATCTGGCTTAACTTTCTTTGAAAGCATAGCCAGTGAAAACAAGGCCTATGTGTGGAAAAAGCCACCCTTTCAGGGGGCACCCGGATTTGAACCAGGGACCTCTTGATCTGCAGTCAAATGCTCTACCACTGAGCTATACCCCCATTACACATAAAGGTGACTCTCTGCTCTGCTGAAGTAACTCAGTAATAGTTCCTACTTCCCGATGATCTGTTTACAGATGTTGACAGGAACAACTTACAGTAGCATAATGAACAGTCAGCACAAAAGTCATGTGTGTACATTTTCTTTCTCCGTACATTTACGAAATTACCATGCAGATATCTTTTTGCCAAGCATGCAGCAGAGACGGCTCATGTTTTCTGTTACAAATTCCAGTGACATTGTAAAGAGAAACAGCTTTTAGACTCGTTATTTTTTCAGTAAATAACATAGGTTCTTTTGCACAAGAAGCTCCCTTACTTCACAGAACCTGAGGCCACTGCACCCATGTTCGCCGGTTCTTAACAGCAAAACAGACTCTGTGTGAGCACATTTCTTTTATTATTATTTAGAACAGGTGGCAGTGTTTAAAAGTAGAGATTGAAAAAAGAATGGACCAATTTCTTTTGGCCTGTTTACATGCAACCCATGCTAGAAAGGTCTGTCTGCCTTCAAGGCACCACCAAGTTTGTAAGCTTGTCCACAGTTTTGAGAACCAAGATTTTGCATATAGTGAAATGGCTCAGTGATAGAGACCTGTGATCTTCTGAATCAGGCTATCATTACATATACTCCATGTTAGAAATTAATTGGCCTTTCTCCGGGTAAATGTAAGGGTTAATTTTATATTTCCTTATTGTGCATGTGTACACAGTAGTACATCTATCCCAGTGACAAGGGGCAGGTCGTGATGTAGCACATAGGGCAGTTAGGGAGAAAGGGTGGAAAAAGTCAAGACCTGTCAATGTGGTTTGGGGTAGCCCTGTGAGAGAGAAAGTTTTTTTACATCAAAGAACGAAGCAAGAAGAGTGTAGCTGGGAAGAAAAAAAACTTTAAAGAGACACCTAAAAAGTGAGATCAGTTAAGTGCAAGAAAAGGAGTTATTTATTATCAAGAAATAGCAGGCAGGGAAAGAGAGATAGATTGAGTACCGGTGGGGGGGGGGGTGGAGAGAGAGAGAGAGAGAGAGCGATTGAGTACTGGTGGGGGGGTGAAGAGAGAGAGAGAGAGAGAGAGAGAGAGAGAGAGAGAGAGAGAGAGAGAGAGAGAGAGAGAGAGAGAGAGAGAGAGAGAGAGAGAGAGAGAGAGAGAGAAGTTTAGTTGAAAGTGCTACAGAGTTCTTTTGTCAACTACCATCATTGAAAATGTAGAAGGAGCTGCCTTCCACGGTGTAATTTGTGGCCCTACATCAGAGTCCTTAATTTGAATATTTTAATGCAAATGTGCAGTTCAATCAGCATTACTTGGAGAGCGAAATGAACTTTGGGGTCATTGTGTGTCACTGAGGAAGCATTAAGGACTGGAGAAACAGAACATTAACAAAAGTAGGTCTGTCTTGTGACATTGATACAGGGGGCCATTTTTCCAAGTTAGTGGAGATGTTTTATTGGTGAAAACTTCAGAAAGTAGTCGTTACGTCAAGACTAACTG
>NC_056747.1:1276785516-1276965516 GCF_019279795.1 Protopterus annectens
GGTGGAGAGAGAGAGAGATCGAGTACCGGTGGGGGGGGGTGGAGAGAGATTGAGTAACGGTGGGAGGAGTGGAGAGAGAGAGAGAGAGAGAGAGAGAGAGAGAGAGAGAGAGAGAGAGAGAGAGAGAGAGAGAGAGAGAGAGAGAGAGAGAGAGAAGTTTAGTTGAAAGGGCTACAGAGTTCTTTTGTCAACTACCATCAATGAAAATGTAGAAGGAGCTGCCTTCCACGGTGTAATTTGTGGCCCTACATCAGAGTCCTTAATTTGAATATTTTAATGCAAATATACAGTTCAATCAGCATTACTTGGAAAGCGAAATGAACTTTGGGGTCACAGTGTGTCACTGAGGAAGCATTAAGGACTGGAGAAACAGAACATTCCCAAAAGTAGGTCTGTCTTGTGACATTGATACAGGAGGCCCTTTTTCCAAGTTATTGGAGACGTTTTAGTGGTGAAAACTTCAGAAAGTAGTCGTTACGTCAAGACTAACTGACAGAAAAAGTGTCAGTCTTATTTGTTTTCTTTGAATAGTAGTCAATCTGATTGTAGTAATCTACACTCAGCAAATAGTTGCAGGACCAAACTTCAGAAGGGGTCGTCAAACTATTTTGAGCAGCATGATTCTACTAAGCATAAGAAACACTGCCTCAGTTTTCAAGATAAAGATGTTCCAGGTGTTTCCTCTAGGAACTTATCTAAGAATATGTACTTTTCTAAAGAACTCTGTCCCACTGACAGGACAGTTATGAATGGCAGTGTGACATCATATATTGCAATTCAGTCAGAAGAGCCACCTGAGCTTCAAAACCTGAATTACGAATGTTATACCCCTCATGTGACTAGCTTCATCTGAGGCTGATGGGAAAAAGTTTAAAGCAGCAGACAACTCTTTTGATGAAGAGGGTCAGGGCACCTTGGCTTTCTTACCTTCATGTGATCTTGTTTCCACAATCTATTGTCAGAATTTCAGGGTGTCATTTGCAAGGCAGGGAATACGTAGAGAAAAACTTTAGAAGAGTGTCTTGGACAGCTTCTTTTGTAGCACTTGAGTGAAGAAGTCAAATAAGATTGGAACTGAGAGAACAAAATGGCTGAGAATTCGGCATGGAAAAAGGTGAAGATGAGCAGGGAGTGTGCCACAGGGGTTGTATATAGCATCTGCAATTGTTGTATTGCATGACCTGCACCTTCTGAGATCCTGGCAATTAATCAAGCGGAGAGTGAGGGAACACTGGCATTTTATGGTGTGGCAGCTATCTGGCTTAACTTTCTTTGAAAGCATAGCCAGTGAAAACAAGGCCTATGTGTGGAAAAAGCCACCCCTTCAGGGGGCACCCGGATTTGAACCAGGGACCTCTTGATCTGCAGTCAAATGCTCTACCACTGAGCTATACCCTCATTTGACACCAAGGTGACTCTCTGCTCTGCTGAAGTAACTCAGTAAGAGTTCCTACTTCCTGATGATCTGTTTACAGATGTTGACAGGAACAACTTACAGTAGCATAATGAACAGTCAGCACAGAAGTCATGTGTGTACATTTTCTTTCTCCGTACATTTACGAAATTACCATGCAGATATCTTTTTGCCAAGCATGCAGCAGAGACGGCTCATGTTTTCTGTTACAAATTCCAGTGACATTGTAAAGAGAAACAGCTTTTAGACTCGTTATTTTTTCAGTAAATAACATAGGTTCTTTTGCACAAGAAGCTCCCTTACTTCAGAGAACCTGAGGCCACTGCACCCATGTTCGCCGGTTCTTAACAGCAAAACAGACTCGGTGTGAGCACATTTCTTTTATTATTATTTAGAACAGGTGGCAGTGTTTAAAAGTAGAGATTGAAAAAAGAATGGACCAATTTCTTTTGGCCTGTTTACATGCAACCCATGCTAGAAAGGTCTGTCTGCCTTCAAGGCACTCCAAGTTTATATGCTTGTCCCCAGTTTTGTGTACAGAACCATGATTTTGCATATAGTGAAATGGCTCAGTGATAGAGACCTGTGATCTTCTGAATCAGGCTATCAATACATATACTCCATGTTAGAAATTAATTGGCCTTTGTCCGGGTAAATGTAAGGGTTAATTTTATATTTCCTTACTGTGGATGTGTACACAGTAGTACATGTATCCCAGTGACAAGGCGCAGGTCGTGATGTAGCACATAGGGCAGTTAGGGAGAAAGGGTGGAAAAAGACCTGTCAATGTGGTTTAGGGTAGGCCTGTGAGAGAGAAGATTTTTTTACATCAAAGAATGAAGCAAGAAGAGTGTAGCTGGGAAGAAAAAACAACTTTAAAGAGACACCTAAAAAGTGAGATCAGTTAAGTGCAAGAAAAGGAGTTATTTATTATCAAGAAATAGCAGGCAGGGAAAGAGAGATAGATTGAGTACCGGTGGGGCGGGTGGAGAGAGAGAGAGAGAGATCGAGTACCGGTGGGGGGGGTGGAGAGAGATTGAGTAACGGTGGGAGGAGTGGAGAGAGAGAAAGAGAGATTGAGTACCGGTGAGAGAGAGAAGAGAGAGAGAGAGAGAGAGAGAGAGAGAGAGAGAGAGAGAGAGAGAGAGAGAGAGAGAGAGAGAGAAGTTTAGTTGAAAGGGCTACAGAGTTCTTTTGTCAACTACCATCAATGAAAATGTAGAAGGAGCTGCCTTCCACGGTGTAATTTGTGGCCCTACATCAGAGTCCTTAATTTGAATATTTTAATGCAAATATACAGTTCAATCAGCATTACTTGGAAAGCGAAATGAACTTTGGGGTCACAGTGTGTCACTGAGGAAGCATTAAGGACTGGAGAAACAGAACATTCCCAAAAGTAGGTCTGTCTTGTGACATTGATACAGGAGGCCCTTTTTCCAAGTTATTGGAGACGTTTTAGTGGTGAAAACTTCAGAAAGTAGTCGTTACGTCAAGACTAACTGACAGAAAAAGTGTCAGTCTTATTTGTTTTCTTCGAATAGTAGTCAATCTGATTGTAGTAATCTACACTCAGCAAATAGTTGCAGGACCAAACTTCAGAAGGGGTCGTCAAACTATTTTGAGCAGCATGATTCTACTAAGCATAAGAAACACTGCCTCAGTTTTCAAGATAAAGATGTTCCAGGTGTTTCCTCTAGGAACTTATCTAAGAATATGTACTTTTCTAAAGAACTCTGTCCCACTGACAGGACAGTTATGAATGGCAGTGTGACATCATATATTGCAATTCAGTCAGAAGAGCCACCTGAGCTTCAAAACCTGAATTACGAATGTTATACCCCTCATGTGACTAGCTTCATCTGAGGCTGATGGGAAAAAGTTTAAAGCAGCAGACAACTCTTTTGATGAAGAGGGTCAGGGCACCTTGGCTTTCTTACCTTCATGTGATCTTGTTTCCACAATCTATTGTCAGAATTTCAGGGTGTCATTTGCAAGGCAGGGAATACGTAGAGAAAAACTTTAGAAGAGTGTCTTGGACAGCTTCTTTTGTAGCACTTGAGTGAAGAAGTCAAATAAGATTGGAACTGAGAGAACAAAATGGCTGAGAATTCGGCATGGAAAAAGGTGAAGATGAGCAGGGAGTGTGCCACAGGGGTTGTATATAGCATCTGCAATTGTTGTATTGCATGACCTGCACCTTCTGAGATCCTGGCAATTAATCAAGCGGAGAGTGAGGGAACACTGGCATTTTATGGTGTGGCAGCTATCTGGCTTAACTTTCTTTGAAAGCATAGCCAGTGAAAACAAGGCCTATGTGTGGAAAAAGCCACCCCTTCAGGGGGCACCCGGATTTGAACCAGGGACCTCTTGATCTGCAGTCAAATGCTCTACCACTGAGCTATACCCCCATTTGACACCAAGGTGACTCTCTGCTCTGCTGAAGTAACTCAGTAAGAGTTCCTACTTCCTGATGATCTGTTTACAGATGTTGACAGGAACAACTTACAGTAGCATAATGAACAGTCAGCACAGAAGTCATGTGTGTACATTTTCTTTCTCCGTACATTTACGAAATTACCATGCAGATATCTTTTTGCCAAGCATGCAGCAGAGACGGCTCATGTTTTCTGTTACAAATTCCAGTGACATTGTAAAGAGAAACAGCTTTTAGACTCGTTATTTTTTCAGTAAATAACATAGGTTCTTTTGCACAAGAAGCTCCCTTACTTCAGAGAACCTGAGGCCACTGCACCCATGTTCGCCGGTTCTTAACAGCAAAACAGACTCGGTGTGAGCACATTTCTTTTATTATTATTTAGAACAGGTGGCAGTGTTTAAAAGTAGAGATTGAAAAAAGAATGGACCAATTTCTTTTGGCCTGTTTACATGCAACCCATGCTAGAAAGGTCTGTCTGCCTTCAAGGCACTCCAAGTTTATATGCTTGTCCCCAGTTTTGTGTACAGAACCATGATTTTGCATATAGTGAAATGGCTCAGTGATAGAGACCTGTGATCTTCTGAATCAGGCTATCAATACATATACTCCATGTTAGAAATTAATTGGCCTTTGTCCGGGTAAATGTAAGGGTTAATTTTATATTTCCTTACTGTGGATGTGTACACAGTAGTACATGTATCCCAGTGACAAGGCGCAGGTCGTGATGTAGCACATAGGGCAGTTAGGGAGAAAGGGTGGAAAAAGACCTGTCAATGTGGTTTAGGGTAGGCCTGTGAGAGAGAAGATTTTTTTACATCAAAGAATGAAGCAAGAAGAGTGTAGCTGGGAAGAAAAAACAACTTTAAAGAGACACCTAAAAAGTGAGATCAGTTAAGTGCAAGAAAAGGAGTTATTTATTATCAAGAAATAGCAGGCAGGGAAAGAGAGATAGATTGAGTACCGGTGGGAGGAGAGAGAGAGAGAGAGAGATTGAGTACCGGTGGGGGGGGTGGAGAGAGATTGAGTAACGGTGGGAGGGGTGGAGAGAGAGAGAGAGAGAGAGAGAGAGAGAGAGAGAGAGAGAGAGAGAGAGAGAGAGAGAGAGAGAGAGAGAGAGAGAGAGAGAGAGAGAGAGAGAGAGAGAGAGAGAAGTTTAGTTGAGAGGCTACAGGAGTTCTTTTCAATCAACCCATCAAATGTAGAAGGAGCTGCCTTCCACGGTGTAATTTGTGGCCCTACATCAGAGTCCTTAATTTGAATATTTTAATGCAAATATACAGTTCAATCAGCATTACTTGGAAAGCGAAATGAACTTTGGGGTCACAGTGTGTCACTGAGGAAGCATTAAGGACTGGAGAAACAGAACATTCCCAAAAGTAGGTCTGTCTTGTGACATTGATACAGGAGGCCCTTTTTCCAAGTTAGTGGAGACGTTTTAGTGGTGAAAACTTCAGAAAGTAGTCGTTACGTCAAGACTAACTGACAGAAAAAGTGTCAGTCTTATTTGTTTTCTTCGAATAGTAGTCAATCTGATTGTAGTAATCTACACTCAGCAAATAGTTGCAGGACCAAACTTCAGAAGGGGTCGTCAAACTATTTTGAGCAGCATGATTCTACTAAGCATAAGAAACACTGCCTCAGTTTTCAAGATAAAGATGTTCCAGGTGTTTCCTCTAGGAACTTATCTAAGAATATGTACTTTTCTAAAGAACTCTGTCCCACTGACAGGACAGTTATGAATGAATGTTCTTTGTACAGACCTGTTTAGTCTGCTGAGATCCAGAATCGGTCTCCAGTCCCCTGTCTTTTTTGGTACCAAAAAGAACCTTGAGTAAGTTCCGGATATGTGCTGGGCTGCCGGGACTTCCTGGATGGCTATTTTTTCTAGCAGTTTTGAAACTTCTATTACTGTTTGCTCCTTCAGATTGGGTGGAACATCTGGAAGGGTTTTCTTTGATGGTAAGGGGGGTTGATGGAAGGGAATTTTGTAACCTCCGGATATAATGGACCATACCCATCTGCCTTGTGTTAAATTTTGCCAGGCTTTTGGGTACAGTGAAAGTCTTCCCCAGACTAGAGGTGAGCAACTGGGCAACCCTTCAGGGATGTTAGAGAAAGTTTCTCTGTTGCCCTGGTTCTGCAAACCTCCTCTGCCACAAGGGCGGCATCTATTGTTATTAGTTTCCCCCTCTGCCTCTGGAGGAAAAAAAAAATCACTACGTGTCAGGCAAGGCTCCCTGAGATTTTCGGAACCACATCTTGCCACTCTTCTGATCTTTGGGGTCAAGGTCTAGAGGGAGTGGAAAAACAGACTCCCACAGCATGGAGAGTCTTGCCTTCTTGCTCACACCTAGTCAAAGTGTCTTTCACCTGTGGTCCAAAAGGAAAGGAACCATCAAAGGGGGTGTTGGTGATGGACGCTCGAAAGAGTTCTGCAAAGTTACACAGCCACATCCATGCATGCCTCCTTAAGGGCCACATCCATACCTGTGGCTCTCTTCGCCCCAGTGGCTGCATAGGAAATGAGCCTCATGGAGGAGTTAACTACAGAATTAAGCATCGCCAGCTGGGAAGCTGCTTTGGCTTGTGCTCCCTCAGCTGTTGGATCTTGAAGGGTATCTCAGAGTTCTTTAAGGAGATCCCTTTGAAGTTGGGTAAAATGACATAAGTAGTTCAGTGACCTCATAGAGAAGGTCGCTGACGTGAACATTCGCTTCCCGTATCTGTCCATCATCCTAGACTCCTTGTTAGGGGGATGGACAGACGAAGAGGTCTCCGCCAACTGTGACTACTGCTACCACCATGGCATCAAAAGGAACACCTTTAGAAAGGAATTGCAATTTACCAGGTCTCCTCGGAGTTGGTTCAACTGTATCCGGAGCTGACCAAGCCTTTCGAGCCACCACTGCCTGCCATAAGTGGATCGAAAGGTGGAGAAACCCAGGAGGTGGAAGGTCAGGAACCGAAAGCATCCAGAAATACAGACTCCTCAGTAGGGGCTTGTGGATTGCAGTTCCCCCTCTGCTTAAGCATTTCTAGGATGTCCGAGAAGGAAACCTCTTCAGAAGTGGATTTCGGGGACCCTTCCAAATCATCCAAGTCTATCAGAAGTGACAGACTCTGGGAGGCAATGTGCTTCCTCTTACACTTTTGGCTCCTCTGAGTGATCAATAAAGGCCTCGGAAGAGGAGGAAACACCCAATGGGGTGTCCTGGATTATCTGTTCCCTACACTTCGGGTCTGGAGGAGGAGCAGAGGTTGGCACAGGCACTACAGGGGATAGAGGCGGTGGGGCTGAAAGTGGAGCTGACTCAGAGGACAGCACACTCCACATGACATCAAAGGTGCCCCTGCCACGATGCAGAGAAAGCTCCGGTTCCGAAAAAATAGGAATCTTTCTCTGCACCGAGGGGCACGGCTCAGAGGCCGATGTTGGAGCAGAGCTCACCTGCGCCAAAGCTCCGAGAGGGAGAACGGGGTCGGACAAGGGTCCGATGCCACTCACCCCCTCGGAGCCGAGGGAGCCATGGCATCCAGATTTCTTGATGAAAGGTGCCACAGAGGGAATAGGAGCAGACATCGGAACCTTAGGAGATAGTGTTACCGGAGCCGATTGTTCCACTACTCTAACCCCAACGAACTCCGGCTCCAAACTCAATGGAGTCAGAGGAGGATCAAGAGAAGTGGACGGAGCAGATACCCGTTCAGGAGGGCTGGACAACAATTTAGCTAGTGCCTGCAACTAGCTCTCTCCACATCATGATCAGACAGCCTAGAGGATTGAGAGGATCGGCAGCTACGTTCGCTTTGAAGTAAAGGAGACAGAGGAGCCGAATGCACTGACTCTAGGGAGGGGGACCCCAGCCTCTTGTGGCTCAGTGACTGCTCCGAAGACTCTGATGGAGCCGATGGGGAGATTGTCTTGTCAGTGCCAGCCGGAACAGACATTGAAGGCAAATCCTGTGCCGAAGTCTGCACCGAAGGTGGAGCCGACTGCTTAGAGGATTTAGGAGATTTCACTGGCTGTGAACTCTTGGCCGGTGAATCCTGGGGTTTTAACAGACCCCGAACAATCAACTTATTATTCTTCTTCTGCAGGACTCTTAGACTAAAGGCATGGCAAATAGAACAGATGCAAGAAGTGTGCCCATCTGTCAGAGACATTTTCTGACAGCATGAGTCACACTTCTTAAATCCAGAAACCTTAGATTCCTTGGACATACTGCTGGAAAGGAAACCAAACCAATTTAACCAACAATAAAAAGGAACAATATTCAGTTGAACAAGAACACCATTTTTTTTTTTTTTTTTAAAAGAAGGTAATAGGATAGCCGGCTAGCCTATAAGAAAAAAACAGTAGGAAAGCCTCTAATTTAAACAGCTAATCAAGGAAAAAGGGAGGAGGGGTGGGGGTGAACTCAAGTTAAACGAGTTCTACAAAAAAGGGGAATACTATAGGTAAACAATAATCAATAATTGAACAGTTAACACTATCGCTAATAATAATATACTAAAAGAGTTAAATTCTAGTAAGAATTTACACAAATAATTGTATACAAGCATGAGCCAGAAAAATGACACCTCGCAGCTGAAGTGGCAAACGAGATCTGGGTAGCCTATCGCTAGGCATCATGGGATAAGGGGTAAGTCTCAAGCCAGTAAACTGCTCTCGAGCTATTGAAGATGGCCAAGTCGAAGCCGAGGCTCGGCTCCAATCCCAACCAGCAAGAAGGAAGGCGAGAGACAACTTAACATTTACTGTTTCAGAAAACTCCCAAATGCTCAGGAGCTCAGACCACGCTGCTTCTTCTCAGGCAGCAAACAAGATTTGGGGGGACATGGGAGACGGGGGCCACTGTGGGTAAGGGGAGGGAGCATGGAGCTGAGAGCCATAGCCGGAAAATGCAGCAGTGTCACATCTGATGTGGATCCGAAGACCCACAGTTTGAAGAGCAAATGAAGTGAACTACTACAGATTGGGTATTTTTCTGAAAACATACAGATTTTTTTTTTTTGTACTTCAAAAACTGGTAAGTTAGCATGATGGGAGAAGGGTACCAAACCAACATGGGAAAGTTTTAGTAGCAAAGCAGTCTTAATGCCTGCCGCTCAAAACTTTTAGGTTACTGAAATGATACCACTTACCAGATGAAAAGATGAAAAGTTTTTATTATCCGAAAGCCAGTACAAAAATGTATGTTACTTTCACATCAACTGACCAGTTACTTCTTTCAGAAAAAATGGGTAGAAACATTCAGGGCTTTTCTACAAGACTAACATGTCGTTCTCCCCACCCAACCACACACATCCTAAGGCTGTAATAACAGAATCTTCCTCTTGTTCAGTTATTCAGACACCATGAATGGGATCCTGTTAAGAGTAATATGCAACATCAAGAACCGTGTACAGAGACCAATAGTGAAATACAATGTGTGTAGTGATCTGCCTCGAGTTTTTACTGTTACTGGATGTAGTTATGTTTCATACCGCATTTGGTACTTCACTTGTGTATGGTATGACTCCCGTTTCTAAGGTGATCTACTATTTTGTCTGTGGAACTTCTAGTGCAGAGTATAGCATAACTGGTTTCAGATGGCTGCAGCTGCTGACTAGTGGTGGAAGTGCTGTACATGGGGTGCTCCTTTGCCTTTTCTCCAGAGCTGCCATAAGAGGATATGAAGATGAAGTTTCTCACATGAATGCAATATATATATATTTTCCAACAGGAGTGGGTTATGTTAATGTACTTGATACAGTGATGTAATGAACTGAATCAGTTACCAACATCTGTCAGTATCACATAGAACATAGAAAAGTCTACTCTATACCAAATGGAACAAAGGTATTCTGTCATTTGTTTCAACCACCATTAGGTTACCATCACAAAACTATGTAACATAACTTACTTGCAATAAACTACTACACAGAAATAGATATACTATAAAAATACATACTTGTATTAGACATGTACAATACAAGTCTGCCATTTTCACATGTATGTGCCTACATGTATTTCTGTAATAGAGTTCCATCTTTTGCTAAAATTCATTTGGCAATTTTCTCCACCTCGAGACATTGTGCATTGGAAGGAATCAATATTTAATGGGCATTCAGCAAGACCATCCTGCAAGGCAACAAGGTCTGGGAAAGAAGAGTGAAAAGCAAATTTCAGTTCTGTTTGCCCAGTACCCTCCAAATGAATCTTACATACTTTATAAAGAAAGGCTGGTTAAAAACTATTCTGTAATAAGTGGAAACATGTTACTATTCTGAATCCTGTACCATATGGAGGGTACTTGAAAAACTGATGATGAATGAACCAGATTATGAAGTTCCTCCACATACAACAAATGGTCATACCTCTAACTCTTCAAAACACCCACAAATTGCAGTGTCTACAACTACTATGCGAACCTGTGATCAGTTGCAACTGAATACCAAAAAGCCAAACCCCGTGACTACATGCACACAAAAAGAACACAACCCCTTTATAAAATTTAACCTAGTATACAAAGCAAACATCTTATGCGGAAAAAATAACTCTGCAAATTCTCCTTCTGTACTGCACAGTTCTCTATAGAAGCTTTCATCCTTTGTCAGTTTCTTTCCAACATAGCATGCTGTGCAAATTCTTCCTTGTGAGTGCCGTCACAATAGGGTGGTGTTTTGGTCTGCTTGCACCCACACAGCAAGACTGTTTTGGACTCTTCTACAAAAAACCGAAGAGGAGCAAATTGTAAATCAGTTTTCCTGCCTGATCCATCACAGAAAGGCTGTTGAGAGAGAAAAAAAAAAATTAGAACTGCAATGGATTTTATTACCTTAGAACTCACCAGCAGTCATACGGTTATCCTCGCAAACCAATGTAGCAAGTCTGTATTGAGCTAACCCAATCACATACATGCAGAAACACTGACTCATCTGCCCTAAAATAGCCCATTGCTCTAGAATAAAATCAACAATATGTTCTAGGTCACTCTTGCCTCCTACTGTATTAAAGTCACTCAAATACAACTGTAAACAGATTTTTTTCAATTATCGCTGCTGGTTCACAACAGCTCCAAATATGGACTTTAATTTATATAAATTTAAGCACGTTATGTTTTTATAATATTAGACACTTATGCAAATTGTGTTATTTACCTTACTGCTGCATCCTTTTCATCCTAGTTCGATACGACTGGTACTGATCCACATGGCAGATCCAATGTGCTACTATTGTTCAGCTCCTTCAGATTTTTCCTCCCATAAATCCTCCTGTCCAAGACTACCTTTGCTGACCAGCAAGTATTGCACTGGTGGAGATTTAAGAAATATAAGGGAGTGGAAAAATCTCCAAAATAGTCTGCAGGTCCCTCAAAAGGTCACAATTTGTTAAAGGGAGGGATGTTATATTACACAGACCGAGATGAAAAAGATCCAGCATTACAGTAAGTACACAACTTCCATTTCCTACTTCATCTGTCTGATCAGACTGCTGGGACAAAATCCCAAGCTGCCGATTATCTTGGGTAGTATGACCAGGTGCTTTTTCAGAACTGAGGTTCTGAAGGAAACCTGGATCTAAAAAAAAAAAAAAAAAATGTTTAGCAAAGATATATACAACGTAGACCAAGTTGCTGTTGCACAAATGCCATCCACTGAGTAGCTCCTGAAAAAGACTGTGGATACTGCAGAACAAGAGGAATACAAGCCTTTAAAGGGTCCAGGGTCTTTGCCAATAGGATTTCCTACTAGTAGTAGGTTTGTCTTGTTTAATACCTACTGCACTACCTCAGAAAATAGAATTTTAATAGCTTTTAGGCACCCATAATTCAAATGGATAGTTGCAACCATTTCCAGATATCAAACATTGCTTTGTCTGCTGAACTATCAAATTTTAGGCCAATAGCCTTACTCTCACCAATTGCTAAAATAATGGAAAAATGTATACACAAACTACTAAACCACCTTATCCATAATAATCTACTTGCCAACTGCCAACATGGTTTTAGACCATTCCACAGCACAACAACCGCCCTACTATCCTTTGCTAACTCAATTAACGAAAATCGTAACAATACTTTCTCTTCTGCTCTATTTATAGACCTTTCAAAGGCCTTCGACATGGTGAACCACAACTTACTCATTGAAACCCTGAAAGCCCATTCACTTGACTCACAATCAATTCTTTGGTTTAAATCCTATCTTGAAAACAGACAGCAGGCAGTCCTTTGGAATAATACTCGCTCTTCTTCCCTCCCTGTGAACATAGGAGTACATCAAGGCTCTATTTTAGGTCCTCTTCTCTTCTCATTATTTATTAACAACCTACATACCAATATTCCACAAGCCACTTGCATCCAATATGCAGACGACAACATTAATTTGCACTGCCAAATCCATAAACTCTCTCCAACTCCAGACCCAAACAGTATTAAACAGTGTTGAAAAGTGGTTCATGCAACACCGCCTCCTTCTGAACCCCAAAAAAACAAAACTACTACTCTTTGCTCCTACTCCTAAGTCAACTCCCCCAAACTTCATAGTAACCTCCAACAATGGCACTAAGAGTCCCTGATACCACAATCAGCTTACTGGGAGTTACAATTGACAATGCCCTTAGCTTTGACGACCATATTAACTCAACAATAAAAACGGTCAACAAAAAATTAGGATCACTGTACAGAATCAAACCCTTCCTCACCCCCCCAGCAAGACTTACTCTTGCTCAGACCCACCTTTCCTCTACCCTCTTTTATGCTTCTCCAATTTATACTAATCTAGAAATAACATTAATAAACTGTCCACCTGTTATAATAACATAGCTAGATTTGCTACCTGTTCCCCCTATAGAACTCACCATTGCCAAAACCTCAAACAACTGGGATGGCTTGAACTGCACAATAAGCTTCTCTATCAGCAACTTGCTATAACCCAAAAAATCCTCCATCACCCCAATAATACACCAATCCTCACTAATTTCATCACCCCCTACAAAAATCTCTACACTTCGCTCAGCAAACAAACTCCTAGTGTCTACTGTTAAATCAAATAAAGCAGGGGACTAGCTCTTCACCAACACAGTGGGGAAAAAGTTGGAGTCAACTTCCAAATGAACTTACCTCACTTGCTTCCACTTAACTATTCAAAAAGCATCTTAAAGAATATCTAAAGAACCACTGGCTTTGTCCCTGCTCCAACTCTGACTGATTACACCCAATATACAAACATTTACAACACAATTTGGTTCCCAACGCTCTTTCTACTATAGTATCCACCCCCTAATCTTACCTTCCCTCATCTTCTAAAAAAAAAAAAAAATTAAACATCTACTTTCTTTAGGGTTTTTAACAAAGTATTTTTTATCTCCTGTCACTTTTACTGTATGTTACTAATTTATATTGTGAGTAGGTCTACTGTAATATTGCACATTTGTCTAACTGGTTGGAGCTTTTCTCCCCGGGCCTCTACTGAAAATGGACATATATCCAGTTAGACTAGCCCGGTCAACAAATGTAAAATAAATAAAAATAAATTGTCTTGTGTAAACAGGTCCAGTCTGAGGAAGCTTGTGGTAATTGCCCTTAGCATTTCCAAAAGAAAAGGAAAAATTACAGTTAAGTACACTTATCATAACAGCAGATGTTTAACTCATTCACTCCAATGGAGCTCAGCAAGTTTGGACTAACTTCCAATGGGCGGGGCCTAAGCCTTGACAGAATCAAAGCATGTCCTCATACTTCAAACGTTTTATGTTTCTGGAACCACAGGGGTTATATGAAAGAAGTATAAATGGCAAACTCTTCAGCACAAACTATTTTATAGTGGTAGTATTCTTTAGGTACTAGACTGAATTTTAAGTCGCAGTAAATACAGTAACTATTACATTTGTAATATTTTGCAAACTTACAAAAGCTCAGCAGCCACAAGTTACACACATACTGTGTAACATCTAGCGGTGAGCTTTCATGTGAGGCTAAGGAGTTCTGTCTCTTACTTGGCTGAGATATTTAGAAAAATGTGAAAATTATATCTATATAATTTAATGATAAAAACATTTATCTGCACTAGACCAGAGGTCAAATATTAATGTAGTCGAGACTGCCATTATGTAAGCTTTAGGATGAATTCTTCTTAGAATTATTAATGCAAATATGAACAAGCAATATTTCACGCATAGGGGCGTTAGCAGGAGTTAACTGCATATGCACCTGGAGGCATTACTCAAGATGTAAGGAGTTAATAACCACTGCAGCAGTATTCCTAGCTATATTGGTTAGAGCCTGTCAAGGATATTAACAACCAGTGCTTCCAAAGCATCAGTGCAACTTCTACTTGCCCAAATGGTTATTCAGCTCTATCTAAGATTGACAAAATCAACTTCAGGTTCAAAGCCATTTACAGCTTTCATGCCAAAAGTGAAAGTGAGGCCAAAGCCCTGAGAAGGAATATAAACATTAAATATCCACACCCAGACAAACATGGAGGGAGGGAGCAGCTACTGCAGCAATAATCATCTAATACTTGGGTAAAGTTTACTTTACACAAATGCACTGCATTTCATAAGGATCACTGGTGCAGCAGCCCAATCTACATGGGTAAATTACCACAGCCTAGGTGGACTATGAGTAGGAAGAATGAGGGACCAGGAGCCCTTGGAAATGGCCCTAGCAAAGCCTGTTCTAGACCTGGAGAAGGAATCCAATTTATAGAAGTATTCACAGAGGACAAGGCTTCTGCTTCTTAAAGACTTCTACAATCCAACTATTGCCAAAAAAAAAAACACTCTAATTTAAGGCCCTGGCAGAATGAACCCTGAGCTTGCCTGAATAGCTCTGTGATGGTGGGTGTACAACTGTGCAAAAATACCAGCTTGCCAAACTTTATGCAGCTGTATGGTGAAAGGCAGCATGAACTTTTAGTTATGTACTCACCATAACTTCAGATGTTTGGGATCCATCTCGCCTACATTCTGACTGATGGGTTCGGAGCCGATCCCTCTGCTCCGACTCGGCACGCTTATGCCCAAGAGCGAAGTCTCTTATTGGCTGAGCTTACTATATCCCAGGATGCACCACTACCAGTCCCCCAGATCTAGTTTGTCCGCATACATGCACACACGCATGCACTGCTTATATAACACTGACAGACGATACAAGATAAAAACAGTAGAACTCAAACCGTTCAATCTCTTCTGATCTCCAAGGCAGGGGGAAGGAGGGTGGGTATTAGGAATGTAGGCGAGATGGATCCCAAACATCTGAAGTTATGGTGAGTACATAACTAAAAGATGTTATGTGATCCTATCTCGCCTACATTCTGACTGATGGGACAGCGTCCCTAGCACCTATATCCTGGGTGGCTCACTGGAAAACCCTCCTGAGTACCGTGGAACCAAATGATGCTCGCCCTTTAGATGCCACATCCAATTTATAGTGGGAAATGAAAGTGTGCGGGTTGGACCAAGTAGCCGCAGCACAAATCTCAGAAATAGCGAGCTTGGAATGAAATGCAATAGAGGTAGCCATAGCTCTAGTAGAGTGGGCTTTGACAGATGTTGTAAGTTGCTTATTTGAAGAGGAATAAGCCTGAGTTATGCAATCTCTAATCCATTTGGCAATAGTGGCTTTAGTGATGGTTTGACCCAGTTTATCTGAAAAGGACACAAACAATTGATCTGTTTTCCGAATTTGTTGAGTCCTGTCTAGATAGAAGCGCAATTGCCTATGAACATCCAACGTATGCAAGGTGTATTCCGCTTTGCTTGAAAATTTTGGAAAGAAAACTGGTAGCTCTAGAGATTGTTGGAGACAGAGATTAGAACAAACTTTGGGAACAAAAGATGGATTAGGTCTAAGTGATACTCTATCCTTGTGAAAAATCAAGTACGGTGGTTTGATAGATAGGGCTTGAAGTTCTGAAACTCTTCTTGCAGAGGTAATTGCAATTAAGAAGGCAGTTTTCCAAGACAGATATTTCAACTCACATGTAGCAGCCGGTTCAAAAGGAGCAGATGTTAAGGCACGAAGTACCAAATCAAGATCCCACGGAGGCGCAGGATGAAAAACTGGGGGTCTTAAAAGCACAGCACCTTTCATGAAAGTTTTACATAATCTGCTGCTCATTAACGGTGGGTCTATGGATTCGTGAAATTTGGAGATAGCAGCTAATTGGACTTTAATAGTAGAGACTGAAGATCCTTGATTAAACAAGGATGTCAAAAATTTCAAGACCTCTGGTATCGGGGCAGTAATAGGGTCTAAGCCTCTGAGTTGAGCCCAGATAGCAAACCTCTTCCACTTATACTGTGATACAATTTCTTAGTGGTGGGTTTCTGGGCTGAAGATAAAATGTGAATAACTTCCGGGTCCAAGGTGTGATTTCTGACTAAAGTTGGAAGTGGAGGAGCCAAGCTGTTAATTTCAAAGTGTGAAGGGACTGGTGCTGTTGACCCGACTGATGAACCAGAAGGTCCGGAGTTAGATCCAAAAACCAAGGACCGTCCAGAGTATATTTCTGTAGGTAGGGGAACCATACCTGACGAGGCCAGTGCGGAGCAATTAGAATCATTGTGGACCCCAATTGGGAAGCTTTCTGGATGACTTTGGGGAGGAGTGGAACCGGAGGGAAAGCATAAAGCAGTCCTGTTGGCCAAGGTTGGACTAGAGCATCCATAGCTGCCTCTCCTTGACGGGGGGGTCAAGGAAAAGAACCTTCTGCACTTCGTGTTGTGTGGTGTTGCAAACAGGTCGCAGCACGGAATCCCCCATCTTTTGAAAATCTGAGCTGCTACTGTTTCGTTCAGGGACCACTCGTGAGGAGAGAGAATAGTCCTGCTCAGTCTGTCTGCCAATACATTTGATTTTCCTGGAATGTGGGTCGCTACCAGGAAGCGGTTGGTAGCCACTGCCCATTCCCACACCCTCATGGCCTCTCTGCAAAGGGGGTAAGATCTGGTCCCTCCTTGTTTGTTTAGATACCAGACCACCGACATGTTGTCTGTGTGGATAGCGATAATGCCTTGAGGGAGAAACTTGTGGAGGGCTTGTAGGGACAGAAGTACCGCCCTCATTTCCAACACATTGATATGGAGAAAAGTTTCATTTGGAAGCCAAGAACCCTGAACTGACCTGCCCAGACAATGCCCCCCCACCCCGTCTGGGAGGCATCCGTTGTCAAGGTGGCCACCGGAGGGGGTATAACAAAAGGTCTTCCCTGATTCAGATTGGATGTTAGAAGCCACCAGCGGAGGTCCCGTTTGCACGTTTCTGTAATCAGTATGTGATGATTGAGGGGGAGATCCTGAAAAGACCATTGTGTCGATAACAGCCACTGAAGAATCCTCATGTGCAATCTTGCCAGAGGAACTAGGAGAACCGTGGCAGACATTGAACCTAAAAGTTGCAGGACCATCCTGGCTGGGGCTTTGGATCTTAGAAGCAGGGCTCGGACTTGACCTTGTAATGTTTGAATCCTTTCGGTAGGAAGGAAGATTCGCATTAATTTTGAGTCTATCTCTGCTCCTATGAATCTTATGCGCTGAGAAGGCAGCAAGACAGACTTTGACCAGTTGAATGTAATTCCCAGGGAAGCACCCAGGGAGATAGTGGCTTGTAGGTTCTCTAGTAGTAGATGCCTGGTGGTGGCAGTCAGGAGCCAGTCGTCCAGATAGGGAGACACTTGGAATCAGAGACTCCTCAGGTGAGCAGTCACTACTGCCAGACACTTGGTGAACACCCTGGGGGCTGTGGTGAGACCAAAGGGCAGTGCACAAAATTGGAAATGACTGTCTCCCAGGCTGAAGCGCAGATAACCTCCTGGACGCCTGATGTATCGGTATGTGATAATAGGCGTCCTTGAGATCTATGGAGCACATCCAAACATCTTTCTCCAACAATGGGAGAATGGATTGTAAAGTGACCATTGGGAATTTGGACTTCATGACGGACTGGTTTAGTTTGCTGAGATCCAAAATGGGTCTCAGGTCCCCTGTCTTTTTTGGCACTAAAAAGAACCTTGAGTAGTTTCCGGATCCGATCTGGTCTGTGGGGACCGGTTGGATGACTCCTTTTTCTAGCAGCTTTGAAGCTTCTACGGCTGCAATTTCCCTTTGACTGGGTGGTGGGTCCGGGATTTTTTTGGACGGTGGGGGTGAGTGTGTGAAGGGAATGGTGTAACCTCCGGCAATTATCCGAAGCACCCATCTGTCCTGAGTAATAGACTCCCAGGCTTTTAGGTGCTTGGCAAATCGGCACCAGACTGGCTCCGGAGCAGCACAGCCGGGCAATCCCTCATGAAGTGTGGGAGGCTGAAGAGCCAGGAAAGGACTCGCGGTCTCCAGTGTTGCGGGGGCCTCTGCCGCCTCTGGGACGGCGTCTCCCAGAAAAAATTCCCCGTCCTCTGCCTCTGGAAGGGGAATCTTCCTGCTGTTGAGGAAAAAATTTCTGTGATTTGCGGAACCACATCTTCCCTCCTCTTTTAGCCTTGGGATAAGGCCGAAAGGGAGTGGAATAACGTGCTCCTACGGCAGATAAAGTCTTTCCCTCTTGCTCACAGCGGGTAAGAGTGTCTTTTACCTTGGGTCCAAACAAAGAGGACCCATCAAAGGGAGCGTCAGCAAAGGAAGACTTGAAAGCCTCCGCAAAATGACACAAACTGAGCCAGGCTTGTCTCCGTAGAGCCACGCCTGTGCCTGCCGCTCTGCCCGCCCCTTCTGCCGCATATGAAATGAGCCTCATGGACGAATTAGAAATCGAGGTGAGGATAGCCAACTGAGAGCTAACCGACTGGGCTAGCTGCTCAGGTAGGTTACCTGAGAGGGAGCCTGAGAGCTCCTTGACCAGATCCCTCTGTAGTCTGGTGAAATGTGCCAAATAATTCAGGGACCTCAGAGTAAAGGCCGCTGAAGTCAGGGTGCGCTTCCCGTACCGGTCCATGCTCCCAGACTCCTTATTAGGAGGATGGACCGACGTTGAAGCCTCTGCCACGTCCTGCTGGGTAGCAGATGCCACCACCATGGCATCTACAGCCACGCCTTTAGTTAAGAACTCCTTCTCGGGTGGGGCAGACAAAAATTTGTTAGGGCGAGAAGGCACTGGTTCCACAGTATCTGGATGTTCCCGCCCTCCGACAAACCAAATCCAGGAGCTCGTCGAAGGGTGGAGACACCCAGGAGGCGGAGGGCTGAGCCCCGAAGGCCTTGAGAAACACAGACTCATCAGCGGAGGGGGGTTTGGAATTCCAGCCGCCTCGTTGCTTAAGGATCTCTAGAATGTCCGCAAATGAGACATCATCCGAGGACGACTTTGGGGACCCCTCCGCATCATCAAGATCAGTGTCGAATGTAATAGACTCGTCGGGGGAGTCCACGTGCTTCCTCTTGCACGATCTCTTCCTTGGGGGCTCCTCCGAAGACAACTCCGAAGAACCCTCAGGAGGAGGGGAACCCCCAGTGGGAGTAACCTCAGGCCCCGGGGCTCCGCTGCTTAGAGACAGGGGAACTGCCAAAGACCCAGTCTCCATGCCCAGGGAAGGTGCCGGTAAAGCCGCAGAGATGGCCGAAGAAGACTTGGCCAAGGCACTCCTCATAGCTCTGAAAGCCGGACCCCAGAATCCTGGGAGGGTCCAGTCCCGGAGCCATGATAGCAGCGGAAGTCCCAGCGGCGGCACCGAGAGGGAGGCTCGGAACCGACAGCATTGGTCCCAAACGTCACCCCGGGTCCGGCCGAAGAAGTCTGCGTGCTAACTCGGACCCGAAGGCGGGGTTGGAGTAAGGGTCGGAGCCGACCCTAGTATCTCTACTGGCTCCATCTGCACCTGCTCCGGCGCAGCGGTCGGAGGAAGAATGGCAATGGAGTGGGCTATCGGCTCTGAAGCCAATTGGGTCGGAGCGAAACAAATTCTGGAAGACTGGTGACTGGAACAGTCTTTGGAGCACCCTGTCTATGTCCGAATCTGACATCCTTGATGACCTGGAAGAGACCGAATGGGTCGAGTAGGCCTCTCCAACGGCTCCAAGGGACTAGGGACCGGCTCGAATCGACTCTACAATTATCGGCGCCGAAGGAATGTCCAAACCAATTTCCATCGGTGCCGAAGAGGGCTTCGGCGCTGAGGAGGAAGTGTCTGAGCGGACAACCTTCATCGGCTCAGAGATCAGTGGAGCCGATGAAGATGACCCGCCTCTCGATGCCCCAGACGACGGCTCCGAACCCAGAGGAGTCGAGGCTGGAGGCATCGAGGCAATCCGTTCCGCCCTCGGCTCCGAAGTCCGTGGAGCCGAAGGAGAAGCCTGCCTATGTTTTTTGGCGGTCGGTTCCGACGGACTGGTCGGAGCAGCGCCTTTCTTTTAGCAGGAGCAGGAGAGGAAGCTAATGCCTCTTCAAATGAAGGTTTAATAAGGCCTTTTAATATAAGTTTATTTTTCCTCTCTTGGAGGACCCTCGAGGAAAACGCGTGACACACACTACAGGACTCCTGTAAATGTTTGGCGCCCAAACAATACACACAGAGAGAGTGGTCGTCTGTGATCGACATCTTAAAACTGCACTTAGTGCACTTTTTAAATCCTGAAGGCCTAGGAGCCTGTGACATTATGGCAATCCAAATACAGTGAACTAGCCAAGAAGAAACACAAAAACACACTGACTATCACTGAAAAATTTTCTTTCCTCTCTCTTCTTCTTTTCTTTTTTAACAAGGACTAAACACAATACCAAAAAAAAAGAAGTAACGGATCCAAGACCCCTAAAAATAATAGGGAATTAGCCAAACAACGAACTGACAGGGGAAGGCCCTTCAACTCCGATGGGACCTCTAGTCTGACAAAAACACAGTCACTACACAATATTTTACCAAGGAAAAATACTCATTCATACACAAACCCACTAGATGGCTGTTAAAACAGCTTTTTGTTGAATTTTAAAGAAATTCCTGACAGGAAAGTAAGTGAAAAACACTACTTAGCTCAGCCAAGCTCGAGACCACGTCTTTGCTTGTTAGCGGCAAACGAGATCTGGGGGACTGGTAGTGGTGCATCCTGGGATATAGTAAGCTCAGCCAATAAGAGACTTCGCTCTTGGGCATAAGCGTGCCGAGTCGGAGCCGAGGGATCGGCTCTGAACCCCAGAATGTAGGCGTGATAGGATCACATAACATCTATACATTCCAGGACTAACGAAAGTTTATGCAAATTATGGAAAAAAGGAAGTTATGTACTCACCATAACATTCCACATGTGCTGTCTATTCTCATTTCTCCTCATATATATTGGATCAGACTCTGCCGTTTAGAACAGCTTGTGGCAATACCAAAAAGCTCTTGGGCACCTCCCCTTACCCATAATGCTTCCCTCTCCATTACCCCAGATCATCTTTGTTAAAGCCATCTTGTGTAAGAGTATAGAAAGAGAATTTCATATAAAATTACCATAGTGAGACCATTTCTGGAGTTGACAGAAATATAGCCAATCCAGTAATATTGAACTTCCCACTGTACCAGGAGCAAAGGCTGGGGGCTTGGAGGGATGGGATGTGAGGAAAAATGAGAATAGACAAAACAGATGGAACGTTATGGCGAGCACATAACTATCTGATACGGTCAATTTTCATTTCATTTCAACCTCACTTATGGGACAGAGTCCCCAACTACCTTTATCTTGGGTGAACTCATTGAAGGATGTTCCTCAGTACCATTGCGCCAAAGGAGACCCTTCCCCTGGAGACCAAATCCAATTTGCAATGAGTGATAAAGGTATGATGATTAGCCCATGTGGCTGCTGCACAAATCTCATCCATGGATGCATTAGTCTGAAAAACTGAAGTGGCCATGGCTCTGGCTGAATGGGCTCGAACATGTTTAGGCAGAATTAGACCTTGTTTGGTATAGATTAAGGCAATGCAATCAGACAGCCATTTTGCTAGAGTAACCTTGGATACTGAAAGGTCTTTCCTACAGCCTGCAAAAGAAAATAATTGATTTGCCTTTCTAAAATCTTATGTCCTGTGCAGATAAAAATTTAATGGTCTATGGACATCCATCAAATGCAGATTGTATTCACCTCTTGCTACTGAAGCTGGGGGAGACTGGGAAGTTAATGGCTTGACTGATACTAGACTAACAACCTTGGGCAAAAAGGAGGGGTTGGTGTGCAAGGAGACTCTGTCCATGCAAAATCAGGTACAGAGGTTGGGACGATAAGCCTGAATCTGATATTCTTCTAGCAGATGTAATGGCTACTTGAAAGATGGTCTTCCAAACGAGGGCTGAACAATAAAATGCAGACGTTTAGGTCCCATGGAGAGGAGGGGTCCTTATAAAGGTGATCTTAGCAAAATGGTCCCCTTCAGAAAGGCTTTGCAGAGTGGAAAATTAGTGACCAGTTATTCTTCCCAATGTGAAAAAAAAAAAATCAGAGATTGCCACCAACTGCACTTTAACTGTAGAGAAAGCTGCTCCATTATCAGAGAGATGAACCAAGAATAGACTGGTATAGTGAAGGGACCTGTACAGTGAAGGAATCCGTATGTTGAGCCAAGATACAAATCTTTTCTTTGTCTAAAGCTTATGGGAGGATAGTAAGATATGACAGACTGGGAAGGCCAGCATACGCTATCTGGCTATCAATGGAATCAGAAATCAAGCAGTCAGCTTTAGGTTGGACAGACAGATGAATCACTCCTGTTGGATGTGACATTAGAGCTGAAGTGGGACACAGAGTCCAAGGTTTTCTCAGTAAATGAGGCCAAAGGAAGGGAAACCCAATTTGTTGAGACCAAAATGGGGCAATGAGGACTACTGTCTTCAACCGGATTGCTTTCTGGAGAAATTCGGGAATCAAGGGAGTTGGGGGGGAAAAGGCATACAGTAGGACAGAGGCCAATCATGTATCAGAGCATCCCTCAGTAACTCCCCCACCAGGGGAATTATGGCAAAGTAGCTGCTGCATTACTTGTTCAGGGAGGAGGCAAATAGGTCAGAGCAAGGCTGGCCCCAACTGCAGAAGATTCTTCCACCACTTTCTGGTTGAGGGACCACTCTAAGGACGAGGATGGATCTGCTCAACTGGTCTGCTATCACACTGGACTTTCCTGGAATGTGCATTGCTACAAGAAAGCAGTTAGATGAGCTCACCCCACTACCACACCCTTGAGCACTTCCCAGCACAGGGGGTATGATCTTTTTCCTCCCCATTTATGTATCAGATTACAGACATGTCTGAGTGAATCTCCACTGTTCAAGGGAGAGCATCCTTAAGCTCCTGTAATGCTAGAAGCAATGCTCTCATCTCCAGGACATTGTGTATGTAAATTGGCCTTGCTGGCAGACCAGGTGTTGTGGACCGCCTTCCCTAGATAACAGCCCCCCCCCAGCCTATCTGGTAAGCATCCATCACCACTATAGCCTGTGGCTGTGGGGGGGGGGGGGGGGCACAAAAGGTCTGCCTTGTTAGTAGAGTGGAATGAATCCGGGAGAGATCTTTTTTGCAGGTGTCCATGATGAGAATCTGGTAGGACATGGTGGTGGTGAACGGACCACTGAAGCTAGTAGCCATTGTAGTACTCATACATGAAATGTTGCTAGCTGGGCCAGGGTGATAGGTGCTGCCATGGGCCCCAGGAGCCTATAGGATACAATGAGCAGCTATCATCCGGTTTTGAAGCAGCTTGTAAGTTTGGTGTCTTGTCTGTTCCCTGGAGAATGGAAGTTTTTAGATCTGACTTATCTAGGACTGTCCATATAAATTCCAGTGTTTGAGAAGGTACCAACTGAGATTTTTCGTAATTTAAGGTTATGCCGAGCTCTGTACAGGTGTGGATTACTGTTAGAAAAATATGCAATAGTAATATGCATGCTTAGTGCATTCGATATTTAAAAGGGTTAATACATTTATTCTGTTCAGACTGCATGAATCTGCACCATTAGAAACTTGACAAGAAGCATTCTATTTCTGCTAATATCATGAAAATAAGCATTCTATTTCTGCTAATGTCATGAAAAATAACGAGACAATTCATTCCTGCTAATGTCATGAAACTTAAAAGGGATATTCATTTCTGCTTATGCCATGAGAAAACATGCAGCTGCTAGAAGCATTGATAAAGAAAACATAGATGCTTGAAACTTTAAACCGTAGTCAGCCTTACCTGTACTAAAGCTAGAAATATACCTTTAATCTAGACAAAATGCAACACATGTATTAGAACAGTACAACAGAAGAATTGAAAAGTTGAAATGGACTGACATAAACCCAAGGCCAGATTGTTTTTCTCAAAATGTTTTGCAGAACAGCAGATAATTGGTCAGCAATAAGTCTAGCAACATTTTCTGTAGAACATACAGAAAGCTGTGTAACTATGTCAGCAATAGAATGGTAACATTTTCTGTGTGACAGGAAGAGAACTGTATAAGTATAACATACTAATCATTAATGATGCAGACAAATCCTGTGCCTACATGCTTTGTCTCCTTGCTGCAAGTAATAAAGGGTGCCTTCCCAACGTGAATTGGTCTTTGAAGTTTTTTCCTTTGACAGATTGGTCCTTCGGACCGGAAGCCTCTTCACCTCGGATCAGACGGGCCAGGTGGTTGAAACCGTAGGGGGAAGAAACCAAATTGGTTCTTCTGATCTGAAAAGCCCTCCAACTGAATAGGCCAGCCACTTTCTGATCTGCGACTGAAGGACGGGTTTCCGCGAATTGGTGATCAATCACGTGGGCTCAAGTAAGGTGAATCTACTTTTTTGTGTTTTAGATCAGGGACTAGATATGTATTGGTTTTGTTAGACTATTTTTCTTACAAGTCAGGGACAAAAAAGATTACTGTCTCGTCATAGATTAGGAGAAAGAATAAGTAGGCAGTCATTCTGAAGAGACTATAACAAAATCCGTGGTACCACGTTAAAGAATAAGAAAAGTTACGCAACAGTCAAACGGTAGAACAAAATGGGTAATAATTGCACAAAAAGACCCCAAAATCCACCGTTAACAGAAGATGCAAAATACATGCAGTCGCAGCGCGCCGACAATATTAAATATTATTCAAAATGGGTTAATAAGTAGGAATCTGACGGAAAATTAGAAAAATCCTTGCTTATCAAACTTGTCAAACAACTCAAAACAGATTCCAAAGGTCGGGTAAAAAAGCAACGTAAATTAGGAATTCCTCAGGCACACAGGTGGATTGAGGAAGAAAACCGTAGGGAACAAAAGAACAAAAATTCAAAAGCACTGTTTTTAGATAAGGAGGATAACAACTTAGTAATAGCATCAGCATCTCCACCTCCCTTACCGGAATATGAAGCAAGTGAACAGGTTAGTCCACCCCCACGATATCCTGTGGTCCCTGAAAATAGAGACATTATGAAAATAAAACTGTTTAAAATTAGAGCTCCCATCGAGATCAGGTCCCGAACAAAGGCAGGTAACTCAGATGAAGGCATCGAGTTATGGCAAATGGTTAAAAATTCACGATCTATAAGTGAAGAAGAAATATGTCCACTTATAGAAGTACCCAGTCCTCAGGCAGGTCAAGACAATCAGGACCCAACTATTTTAGTATACAGACCTTGGACTCCAGAAGACATCCGGAAAGCCACTGAGGGAATTCCCCATCCAAAAGTCAATTTTAGAAAATTTTCTGAAGATTTACAAGGAATGAGGCTGAGTTATAACTTAAACGGAGAAGAGGTAGAAAAAGTAGTTAGACAAATTGTAGGGCCAGATTGGTACATGATTAGTGGGAACTGGAATCCCCGTGACACTGCACAAAGACCCCTCTCACATAGCAGCGCAGAATTAGACACCAGAGTAAAAAGTCTTACAGACTGCATCTCTGAAAAATGGAAACCCAGGGCAGACTGGACTTGCAATAATCAATGCATCCAACAAGAAGGTGAAACTATTGACCGGTATTATGCCAGATTATTAGAGTGTTTTAATAACCACTGTGGAATGCAGGTTCCTGAAGATCAAAAACGATTCCCCATATGAACAGCAGCTAAAGAATGCAATTTTAAAAGGGCAGTATTGCACCTATAAGCAGTTTTATTACAAAACACATGGTAGATCGTATCATTACTTGAATATGCTAGGCATGCCGAAAGGCATTTTAATAGCAAAAAGAAAGCTCAAGTATTTTCTGTAGAAGATGGAGCAGAAGTTTATGTAGTACAGTCAGGGAAAAAGGGCAAGAAAAATGCACAGGGAAACAATCTGATCAACGATCAGAGGACTTTGAAGGGCGAAAGAAAAGGGGAGAATGTTTTAAATACGGTAAAAAGGGACATTTGGCAAGGGATTGCAAGAAAAACAAGGCAACAACGGAAGACGAGGGTGAGGACTGACTATATGGTAGTCGGGAATCACTAGAAGGGGCTAGCGAAGAAGGGACAAAAGTGCAGGAAGTTAGTGACAATGAAAAAGATGAAATATTAGACCTAGCTTTATTGAGCTTGCAGCACTATTTAGCAGACACGAAACCAGAAGTTACACTCTTGGTAGAAGGGAGGGAAGTCAAATTCTTGTGCGACTCAGGGGCATCACGAACCCCGATACATCCCTCCAAACTGCCAGAAAACACAGAGACACCCGATTACATACTGGTAAATGCAAAAGACAAGAACAACTGGAATCCAAAAACGTACCACGGAGCCCTTGTACCAGCAACAAGTAGGTAGTCTTAACGAATTTATTTATCACAAACGTTTTCGCCGCACAAAGGTGCAGCTTCCTCAGAGAAAACAAATTAACAATGAGGTAAAAGTGCACGCCCCTTTTATACAAAGCAAAAGGGAAATGACAACATGATAAGGTGAAACTCATTGTAGTAATTGGTAAACAAGTAGAAGCCTTCACAAGAACAACTTATTCCTCAAAGAGAAAATGCAAACATTAATTCATGTTAGTAATAAGCATTTCAAAGTGTGGAATGTTACCAAAGAAATAAACATAAAGTTTAAAATGACATATTTAAAATTCTTAAAATATGTGAAAGAAATCATAACGTTAAAGTAAAAGGGTATGGAAGCACAGCGACAAATTGATACCTTTGCAGTGCAATTGGAGGGTGAAATGTTTTATTGGTACAACCAGGACTTGGTTACGACTGGTCCAGGGACTGTAACCAAAGAGTTAATGAACGTAGCCATCAGCAAGTTCCCCTCCTTTGACATTGATGAGCAACTGTTGCACTGTACCCTGTATTATTGTAATACACCAGGACCCTGTATTATTGTAATACACCAGGACCTGATAAGGAATATGAGCAAGAATTGTTTAAGAATCATGCAAATAGACTGATATTGCATAACCTGTACTGGGACACAGAAGAAAACAGTGTAGCCAGCTGTTCATTGCCCCAGTTCTTTGCACTTTATAAATCTAATAGATTACCACGTTAGCTTGACCAAAAACAGAAACATAGAATGGGCAGACCTAGGAGAAAAAGGTCACGAGATGGGAGAAACAGACAGAACTAGAACTGTCAGAACAGGGAATACAAATACAGAAGTTAAATTGGATAACTCAGACCACCCCAGCTGTACAGTTACAGTCTGGTGAGGACAGCTGATTGACACTCCTGTTAAAGGAGGAAGAAACTGCCTTACAAAATATAGCAGGGACTCTCTGGTCAATAGGAAAATCAGATGTAGGACTCATTCGTACAGCGGGACCAGTTACTATCATGCCAAAGTCAGCATTCAGACCACAGAAAAGAGTATCCCTTAAGAAAAGATGCAGAGGTAGGGATAAAGCCTATCACAGCAGCCTTACTTAAAGGAGGGATACTAGTAGAATCTCCCGATTCACCATGCAACACACCCTTATTTCCTGTTAAAGCGAATGGAGAGTGGCATATGGTCCAAGATTTACAAGCTGTAAATGATGCAGTAATACCAAGGGCGCCTACGGTGCCAGACCCACACACCCTGTTGAATGATTTAAAACCTCAGAAGTATTTTTCTGTGGTAGGCATCAGCAATGCGTTCTTTTCGATACGAATACACCCTGATAGCCAGTATTGGTCTGCATTCACATTTCAGGGAAAAAGGTATACATATACGCGACTACCACAGGGATATTGTGAAAGTCCAACGATATTCTCAAGAAATGGCAAGCAACTTGGCGGGATTCACCCCACCAAGAAGCAGTCAGATTTTACTTTATGTTGAGGACATCTTGCTGGCAGCCCCCACCCAGCAGGATTGTAGAGAGGATACCATAGCACTTCTATGATTTTTAGCCGCTGAAGGACATAAGGTAAAAGTAAACTGCAGCTTTGGAAAAAACAAGTTAAATACCTGGGATATGTAATATCCAAGAAGGCAGGACATTAGATGAGGACAGAAAAATAGCAATTTTGCAAGCACCAAAACCCACTACCAAGAAGGAAATGATGTCCTTCTGGGTACAACTTAATTTTTGCCGGAGCTGGATTCAAAACTATGCTTTGGAATCTGCACCTCTGACCGACTTTGTATATAAGAAGCCTATGGCACTGCAGGATTTGTTACAATGGACACCAGAGGCAGAATCTGCTTTCTGTAAACTGAAGCAGTTAATAGCGTCCTCATTGGTTCTGGGGTTACCAAACTATCAAACTTTTTTCCAAACTGTAGATTGTAAGCAGGGTTACATGACATCAGTGTTAACACAACAGCATGGGGATAAGCAACGCCCCATTGCTTACTACTCATCACAACTAGACCCAGTGGCACGATCCTTACCCCACTGTGTACAAGCAGTAGTTGCAGCTGCAATGGCAGTACAGGCTTCAGCCTCAGTAGTCTTATTCCCCCCTCTCACTTTGGGAGTACCTCATGCAGTCGCGATTATTTTACTACAAGAAAAGGTGGCATATCTTTCCCCTGCTAGGCATCTTTCCTGTACAACTACATTGTTGAGCCAACCTCACATAACAATTGAGCGATGCACGACTTTGAACCCTTCTACTCTGCTCCCGACCCCTGCAGACGGCACACCGCACCGCTGCCTGCAGGTAATTGAGCAAAAGACACTACCTAGAAAAGATCTCACAGATGTCCTTTTGGATGATGCCGAGGTGACATACTACATGGATGGCTCGTGCAAAAGGGGTCCTGCAGGACAGAACCAAGTAGGATATGCAGTAGTTTCTGATACTGAGATTATAGAAGCAAAACCTTTACCAGACAACTTATCTGCACAGGCAGCAGAATTGATCGTCCTGACACAGGCATGTACCTTAGCAAAGGGTAAATGTGTAAACATTTTTACTGACAGCCAGTAGGCTTTTTCTACTGTACATGTTTTTGCACAACAGTGCAATAACCGGGGAATGATAACATCTACTGGCAAACCTATCATGCACAGTTTATTTTAGATCTTTTAGAATCTATTCAGTTACCTCAGAAAGTAGCCATTTGTAAATGCACAGCTCACACTAAGCAACAAGATAGAATTTCAAAAGGTAATGCGAGAGCTGATACAGCTGCAAAACAAGCAGCCACAGAAGTATTTCTTTTAAATGAGGAACTACAACCCTCTGAGATTTTAGATTTAGAAATGTTAAAAACAATGCGCAGACACTACGCAAGCTGAAAAACGATGGATAAAACGAGAAGCAATTCTCGAAAAGGGGCTGTACATCTCTAGAGAAGGGAAACCGATACTACCCTCTAATTTGTTTAGATATGCAGCTTTGTTGAGCCATGGGCAGTGCCATGGCTCAACAGGGGGGATGGTACAGCTGGTGAACCAGGTGTTCACAACGTACGAATTTACAAACTACTCTAAAAAAAAAAAATGTTTGACGTGTCAGATTTGTAACTAACATCATGCACAGGGGGCGTTAAAGCCCAAGCAAGGGAGTTTCCCTACATCACCATATCAGTTTCACACTATCTGTATGGATTTCATAGAATTGAACAAATGTGAAAATAAGAATGTTTTCCAGGGGGGTGGAAGCCTTTCCAACCAAAAATCCAGATGCAGCTACGGTGGCAAAAGTACTTAAGGAAATCATTCCTAGATTTGGCATTCTGGAAAGCATCTACAGTGACAATGGTACACACTTTGTAAATCAAACCATACAGCAGTTAAGTAAGCATTCTGGAATTTCTTTAAAAAAAATCATTGTGCATACCATCCACAATCTGCAGGGTTGTTGAAAGGCATAATGGTACATTAAAAAACAAATTGAGAAAATTGATAGCTGAGACAGGGAAAAACTGGTTATACTGTTTACCCCTGGCATTGTTGAGCATGAGAACTGTCCCTACAGCAAAAGGATGGACTCCTTTTGAAAAATTATTTGGAAGGGCTTACTACACACCCCAGTGGAAACTTCTCATGTCATCAGACCAGGAAGCGGATTTCACACTAGCTGAATATATGAGAAAGTTATTGAATTCTAAACATTTGTTGCAGTTAAATTCTGTTTCAGATAGAAAACAAACAGACATCAGAAGTGGCAGTAACACCCGGAGACTGAGTGTGGATAAAAGTTATAAAGAAGAATTGGTCATCGCCAAGGTGGGAAGGTCCCTACCAGGTGCTTCTTTCGACACCCACTGCAGTCAAGATAGCAGAGCGAGCTTCGTTGATCCACCTGACGCACTGCAAACTAGTTAAGAACTTTGAACTGGACAAAAATCTTACCCTCTCCATCGGGGCCCTCAGCACAAAGTCTGGCTACAAAGGGGGGTCAGATCAATAGGACTGATCCGTCTCAACCCCAGTGAAGAAACCATCGGTGCTGAAGGTCCTATTAGGGCAGAGAAGAAACCATCGGTGCTGAAGGTCCTATTAGGGCAGAGAGTAAGAACACATGTCTGAAATAAAGAGGACATAATCCAGTAAGATCCAAATGCACCTATTCGGAAGAGTCTGAGAAAACAGGAATGCAGAACAACTGTTTCCTCAGAAGTATTGCATAACCATCCTGTTGACTGTACTAGTGACAATCTTTTTGTTGTGGCCATTCCTTTTCTCAGCCACACAAACTGGACTAAACAAGCATGCAGAGTTGTACACAGTGGCACCCAAACTTCAACACTTACCAGGCAATCAAATATGTGTACGCTGAGACCTTCAATGTTTCGAATTGCTGGATTTGCACAGCTTTGCCAACAGCATATTGGGAGGGGGGGGGGTTATTGTTAACTTCAGTCCCCCTAGGAGCCAAAAAGACCTGGGAAAACAGTCTATGACGCATCAGATGTCACATCACAAGATAAAGTAGCATTGCACTTGTCTGTCAGACAGAAGGGGACTGTGTTTTTACAAAAATGATACAGTTCAGGTGGGTTGGAGCAATTGCAATGTGACTCTTCCCTATAGGTAACACAGCATCCTATTGCAACACGAGCTATGATTCATTTGTTGAACTGATGCATAGGACAACTGATGAAGTAAAACATAATGCTGACCTTTATAGACAACTGTCTATGACAGACAAAAAAAGTTTCATCCAGAGCCAGGACATAGTAAAATTACTACCAAAGTAGAAGACTGTTACTTTGTATGTGGTAGGAAAGCATACAAGTGGTTACCTGAAAAATGGTCCGGCAGTTGCTATTTGGGGTACCTGGTTCCGGCCATACGACACAGCAGTTTTACCTAAAGGGAAAATTCGGAATGTTCGACGAGAAATCAGGAAGCCTGTCAATCCAGTGGGACAAATCAATGCGGGCTGGAAAAACCATCATGCTGTGGGCTTAGGAAAAAATGGAGCGTCACATATGGACTTGGGTGATACCATCATCTCGTGGGCAGGTGTACTGCCAGCATATAGAGCAACAAAATCAATCTGGGAACTGAGAAAATTGTCTAAACCTCTCGAAATAATGAGCAATGCAACCATTTCTGCCCTAGAATTGGTGACTGATGAACTGACTGCCATGAGAACTGTAGTGCTTCAAAACCGCATGGCTCTCGACGTCACCCTAGCGGCAAGAGGAGGTACATGCGCTTTAATCCAGGAGGAGTGCTGTTCGTATATTCCTGACCACAAACATTAGACAATCATCTTGAGGTAATTCGGCAGGTGTCAGCTATGACCAAACCAGGACAAAATCCATTGACTGACTTTTTCCAGAGATGGTTTGGGAGGTGGGGCAGTATCCTGATTGCCATCTGTGTAGGAATGATCCTACTGGTGGTATGTGTGCGCTGCTGCATCCCCTGCATGAAAAGACTGATTAAAGACTTTAGACATGTCAGTTTCAGAAACCTTATACCAAGGTGCTGGACTTGAAGAATTGCTAAAAAATTGAAAATGCTTTCATAAGTTTAAACTGAATGACTTTCAACTGCAAATTCTGAGTGGGAAGAAGTTAGGGGAAGAAAAACTGTTTATGCTCATCTTGAAAGTAGAATAAAAGTATTAAAAAGGGGGAAATGTTAGAAAAATATGTAATAGTAATATGCATGCTTAGTGCATTCGAAATTTAAAAGGGTTTATACATTTATTCTGTTCACACTGCATGAATCTGCACAGCTATTAGAAACTTGACAAGAAGCATTCTATTTCTGCTGTCATGAAAATAATAAGATAATTCATTCCTGCTAATGTCATGAAACTTAAGGGATATTCATTTCTGCTTATGCCATGAGAAAACATGCAGCTGCTAGAAGCTATTGATAAAGAAAACAATAGATGCTTTTAAGTTTAAACCGTAGTCAGCATTACCTGTACTAAAGCTAGAAATATACCTTGAATCTAGACAAAATGTAACACATGTATTAGAACAGTACAATACTGAAAAGTTGAAATGGACTGAAACCCAAGGCCAGGTTGTTTTTCTCAAAATGTTTTGCAGAACAGCAGATAATTTAACTTGGTCAGCAATAAGTCTAGCAACATTTTCTGTAGAACATACAGAAAGCTGTCTCTTAACTACGTCAGCAATAGATCCATTCGCCCTGATCCAAATACAGAAGTATGGACTGTAGTGACCATTCAGAACTTCTGGCATCAAACTGACTTGTTTAATCTGTTGAGATAAAGTATTTGTGCCTTCTCTTTGGAACAAAAAGAACTGCAAGTTCAGAATCCTCTCTGGTCTGTGGGGGACCTGCTGGATGACTCACATCTAGCAATTTCTGTATCTAAACTGCATGATCCCTTTGACTGACTGAAATGCCTGGGATTCTCTTGTTTGGAGGGGGTGGGAATAGAGAAAGGTTATTAGGTAACCTCTGGATGTTATACTCTGTACCCATACATAAGTGGTTATGTTTAACCAGGCTCTCCAGCGAAAGGATAGTCTACTACTGCCTCCAGAGGTGGGCAAATCGGGCCTTTCAGAAGTGCTGGAACGGTTTCCCCAAAGAAAGGTTCTTTGGACCCTTGGTTTTGCAGGCCTTCTCTGCAGAGTGGCATCTTCCAGAATTGTTCCCCTCTGCCTCTAGGGTGGCTCTCTCCATGTGCATCATAAGACCCTTGTGATTTCTTGAACTACATTTTGCCACCATCTGACTCTTCGGATATGGTCTTGGAAAGGTGGAAAAAACATATGCCCATAGCAGAAAGGGTTTTACCTTCCTTTTCGAACCTGGACAGCACATCTTTGACCTTGGGACCAAAAAGGGCATTCCTTCAAATGGAGCACTAACCAAGACTTAAAAGGCTCCACAAAGTTGCGAAGGAGCATCCAGGAATGCCTCCTTATGGATATGCCTGAACCCACACCTCTCGTACCCTTAGCTGCATGTGATATGAGCCTTATGGAAGAGTTGAGTTATAAAATGTAGGGTTACCAGCCGGGAAGTAACCTTTTCTCAGACCCCTTCAGCTACAAATCCCTCAAGGGTATCTATGAGCTCCTTGAGATCCCTCTGAAGTCTAGTAAAATGGGAAAGCTAATTCAGCAATCGTAGGGCAAAGGTTGAAGAGAAAACTTGCTTCCCGTATCTATCCATCATCCTTATTAGGGGGATGGATAGTGGAACTTCCTCCAAGAGTTCCTTCTTTGTAGCTGCTGCCACGACCATGGCATCAACTGCAACCCCTTTTGTCCAAAACTTGTCTTCTGGTGCTGTTAATTTTATTTGGTCTCCTGGAAGTTGGTTCAATGGAGTCTGGACTCTCCTACGCCAGTCGAGTGATCAAATCTAGGAGGTCGATGGGTAGAGTAATCCAGGAGGTAGATGGTCTGATCTGAAAGCCAACAGGTACACAGACTCCTCAAGAGGACTGTTGGATCTACCAGCCACCTCCCTGGGGACACCTTGGAGATCATGAAACAAAAAATAACCTTCAGGTGGTGACCAAGGGGATCCTTCTCCCTCAAGATCAGTGCCTTTCATGGCCAACTCCTTGGTGGAGTCCAAATGTTTTCTCTTAAGTCCACTCCCGAGGGACCTCCTCAGTGGGATACTCTGAGGTATCAGAAGAGGCAGGGGTATCCCCATGGATACGCTGGGGCCTGAGCACCCACTGTCCCTGGGGATTGCCATGATCAGAATGAGTATGCAAGGGCTGTAGAAGGGAAGACTGTGGATCCAAGAAAGGAGATGTCTTAGCTGCAGAGGCAGCTACTCTCCTCCCAGAGCCCCAAAGGCAGACTGCACTTGAGCAGTGGATGACTCCAGATCGGACAGGCCATGCCCCTGGATCGAAGACCTCTTAAGCTCCGAAGACAACTTGCTTGGGGTTGAAGCCAGAGCAGAGCTCACCTGCACAAAAGCCCCAAGGTGCAACCACCATTCAGAAAGACCCAGAGTCGAAAGCATCCATGGCCTGCAAGGCTAGCTACAGCTCCCCAGCTCCAAAAAACACTTGGATGAGCTCTGAGCAAAGGCCTAATCCAAAGAAAGGTAAATTCTTTGATCTGAAATGGAAAATGCCGAGTGTGTCAGATCCAATGGCTCCAAAACTTGCCTTGAAGTCGGGGGAGGAACCAATGGGGGGGGGGACTGCTTAGATGAATCCTGGACCTTATGGGTAGGAGCCAAAGGGGACTTAGAAATGCCTTGTACCCACAAAATCTTCTGGACCATCTGTTCCACATCTTCAGTGAGGCTTCTGGTACAGTGGGAAGAGGAAGTAGGTGGAGATTTGGGTCTTCTTAAGAAGTGAGACCGTACACTCAATGGGACCAGGTCAATACAGGAAGAGGGCCTGGTTGCTGGTAGAGACCCAATTGGTTTGAATGGGCTGGCCTGATCAGAGTGCAACGGTTCTGACCTATCCTTGTCCAACAGACTCGCAGCCAGAGAAATCAGATCTAAGATGGATATGGTAGGGACAGACTCAGACAGGGTTGCCTAATCAGTAATAGTGGCCGCTTTTGCCAGTCTTCAGCTCAGAAGAATCTGAGCAGAGGAAGATCTCTTCTCTCCATCAGAACTTTTGACGAAGAAAATGCAGGGCTCAATTGAGCTCACCTAGATTTTTAAGATTTGAGGTCACTGCCAGAAATGGCCTCACCAAAAGAAGATGGCAACATACCCCTCAAATAAATCAATCTGTTCTTCATTTCAACCAGGGCCTTGTGGTTGAAAGAATGGCAGATTGAACAATCCTCCTGTAAATGGAGGGGGCACAAACCGTAAACGCACAAACTATGCAAGTCACTAAAAGGGATCCTCTGACTGCACTTTGAACCCATTTCTTGAAGCCAGCTGGCTTTTCAGATTTCTCAGACACAGATGAAGAATGGCAGGGAACAGACAGAACTACAAAAACAGGTTGTTAGTGAAAAATACATAGAACAGATTTTTTTTTTTGTTTGGGAAGTTAAGGGAGAAAAATAAGAAGAAAGCTACTAATGACAGCAGCAGAGCTACCCCAAAGGGTATACAGGAGGGAAAGGAAAAATAACCTAATAAACAGTTACTAGAGAGGACAAAAGTTTTACTAGGATGGAGGAAGCAGTTAAGTTAAAAGTAACAAATGGAAGGAGAGGCACAGTAAAGTCTGGAAAAAAAAAAATCAGTCGTCTCCCCAAGAGCTACAAGAATGGCCATGTATTTTGCAAAGAGGTAAACGGCAGAGAGTGATTGGATTCGAACACCTGACACTTGCAAGGCATGTCCATGATGGAATGGAGTGTGGAGTCTGGAAGGTCTGTCACCAGCTGAATTGCAAACAGCCTTAGAAAAATGCTTTAATTCAGATGTGTCAAGATTTTCGAATTAACCATGAGAGACACAGAGACACACTTTTAGAACCTAAAAGTCAAAGTACTGACATTTCTATTGCAGGCAATACAAAAGGGACATGAAATGGACTGACAGAAAAAACTGCAGAACAAGATCATGGCAGTATGACAGGACCCACAATACTCTTTACAGGTAAAATGCATTAAGAAGCTCTTAAATATATTCAGTTAGCCATCTGGCCAATGTAAAATTTGGATACTGGTTTGCCCAATCTGTTAGAAAAGGAAACTAGCCCGATTTTGACATCTTTGGTTCTATCAAAGATGAAAGTGAAGTTTGCCCATGCACATCCAAAAGGTGGAGCCTGTACTCTCCTGCACTTGAAAACCAAAAATTACGTTGGATTCAGAAGTTACCTTAAGGCAAGAAAAATGTCCGTTTGCAAAGACGCTTCGTCTTTGTGAAAAGCAAGGTGTGGAGGTTTAGAAAATGTTCAGATAATGGTTTTCCAAGACAAAAAAGTTCTGTTTTAGCTAAAGGTTCAAAGGGAGCTTGCTTCAAGGCCTGAAGCATGACAGACCTCTGAAGGATCCTACTCTTCCTTGGGATTCAAGTAAAAAAGGCTCCCTTGAGAAAGGCTTTACATAGTTTAAAATGTAGAATTAATTTTACCCTGGTGGAAATTAAAAATGGCAGTCAACTGAACTTTAATAGGTGAAAAGCTAACCCCTTCACTTAAGATTGAAACTAAAAATTCAAGGACAAGTGCCGCTAGTGTTGAAAAAGGATCCAGGTCCTTTAAGGGCCCAGAGAACAAATTTTTTCCTCATTTACTCTTGTAAATTATTCTAGCAGCAACATTTTGCAATGACAAGATACAATAGACTGGTGAGAAGAGCCTGGGCTGTCTAGCAATGAACAGAATTGGAGAAACCATATGGCTAGTTTGACGCCTGCTAAGTCTGGATGAGTTATACCAGTCAAGTGAGACAGGAGGTCTGCAGTGGAACACAGTATCGTATCCAGGGCGGATGCAGGAGGTGAGGCCAAAGGAAGGGGAACCAAATCTGACAAGGCCAGAAGGGTGTAATGAGGATAACTGCTCTTCTACAAAAATTCTCTCGGTAGAAATTTGGGAATTAGAGTCAACAGTGGGCAAGCATGAAGGAGACAGAGGGCCATTCGTGGACTAGAGCATCTCTTGGTGACCCCCACCCCCCCACTGAAGTGATCATAGGATGATACTGGGCAATTGGCTTTTATACGCCTAGCCAAAGTTTTGCCCATGTTCCCACAAAGTCAGCACCTGTTTCTCCTGTCCAGCAGGGACACAGGTGGGATCCCAGGGGTGTATTTTTTCCCATCCAGTCATCCAGGTTCCTCTTAAAGAGGGCTCTGACATGGAGAGCGTCTATTCCACTGATGGGGGAGTCTTTGGGATATAAATCTATCCTGCCAACAAGTTTTATTAATGTCACAGACCAGGTTGAGGGCTTGCGTGTGGGATGCAAAAGTAGAGTTTGACTTACGGATATGCAGCAACTCCATCAAGGCTGGATCTGAGATGGTCTTGTATGCCAGAGACAGGTCACCTCTGAGCAGTCTGAGTAGAGGAACAGGGCTTTTAGCTTATCTGTACAGGATAGGTGTTTTGAGACCCTGTATTTTCCTGGTCAGGAACCTCTGTGGTCTCTCCAGCTGCTGCATCGGCTTGGCAATGTACATGCCTAAGGGGGCATTGTACTCTATAATGGGTCTGATAAGGGAGCAGTACAGGGATGTTATGACCTTGTCCCTGGATGTAAAACCCTTCCTTATGAGGCGGGCCATCTAGAAAGCCTCCTGTACAATGGAGGTAATGTGGTGGTCAAAATTCAGGCTGCTATCAACCTAGGTGCCCAAGTCCCTCACGACTGTGTGCTCAGTACACTTAATACGTGATTAGTGGGGACACCATTTTCTCCACAGGGGATAATTATGCATTTCTTGACATTCACTTTGAGGGCATGTTTTTGGCACCAGTAATGTCTGGGTAAGGCCCTCTTGAAGGATGTTCACATCACTAGGAGAATTTAAGACAATGCCGAGCTTGCAGTCATCTGCAGACTTGGTCAGCCAGACACCACTGATTTTGACTTGCACCTCAGAAAAGTACATCCCAAACAGTAGAGGCCCCAGGACCGATCCTTGCTATACACCCCTCATTACATGTCTACTACTAGACGTGGCTTGCCCTATTTTGACTGCATGGATTCCATCAATGAGCCAGTTAGCTACCCATCTAGTAACATACAAGTTGATGCCTAGCTGGGAGAGTTTACCCATTATGCCTGAGCGGGGAATAGTGTCAAAACACTTCTTGGGTTGAAAGTGTTATTTATAAAAAGATTAAGAAAGTCTTTTTATTTCTTATTGTTATGGAATGGTGTTTTCCAGAAAGAATTTTTAAAATTTCAACAAAATTTGTTAAAGTTAATTTTATATTTTTTATATGATTAACTATTATTGTTTTTTAGACATTATATTATTTTGTTATGCAATTTAAGAACATTGGGTGTCCTAAACAGTGTTTAGTTGATTGTATATGAAAATGTTTTTTACATTTACATTTTTGTGTATTTAACACATTTTGATATGTAACACAATATTGTGGAGATGGATTGAAAGTATAGTTTTTTACTTTGAAGGGTTAATGAAGTTAGATTTAGGATATGCTTGTTAAACTGAGCTTTGTCTAATAGGGTAATTGAAGGGGTGGGTAATTGAAGGGGTGGGATGTATTTGTTGTAGTGTATAAGTGTATATAACATCAATGCAAAGATAAAACCTAGGTCAAATTTGTGCATCTGGTCTGTATGTTTGACTCTGCAGTCTCTGGTCAACAGGGTACTTCCTGGTGTTTTCTGTCAACTTGTTAGTAGTTTGGATTTGTGTCTTCCTAATATAGTGTCAAAGGCTTTGGCTAGTTCAAGGTAGATGATGTGCACAATCTTCACTTAGTCCATAGCTTTGGTGGCTGGTTTGAAGTAACCAAACACGCATGATTTCCCTTTGACCAAATCAAACTGTGTGGGGTCAAGTGTTTGCAGGTTACTAACGTCCTTGTTTATAAGGTCCATGTTAATGCATTCCATGGCCTTGCAGATCAAGCTAGTTAGGCTGATGGGCCTATAAATCGCCTGGGTCAGTGGATGCTCCACCTTTGTGTAGAGGAATGACAGTGGCTGTCCTGAGCACAGGCTTTGTCCCAGCCAAAATGGAGGCTTTGGTTGCATAGGGTGCCTAATGGAGCTGAGAGCTCATGCCGGAGTTCACGTAGGACACAGCGAGGGATGTTGTCAGGTCCCATGGGAGGGTGTATTTTTTGCCTTTGAGGGGGCATTAAAGATCAGAAGGAAAATCCTCTCCGTCACCTTGACAAAGAGACCACTTGAGGCATCAGAATGGACATGCTCATAGTTTGTCCGCAAACATGCTGGATTTCCCCAGAATGTGCATTACTATTAGAAAGCAACTGGGAGACATTGCCCATTGGTTCTTGACAAAGTGGGTAAGATCAGATTCCCCATGGTTTGTTGATGGACCAGACTACTGACACTGTCAGACTGAATGGCAACTGCCCCAAATGGGAGAACGTTTTGAAAGGTCGGCAATGCTAGGAGGAATGCTCATTTCCATGACACTGATGGGTGTCTTGGCCTCCTCAGGGGACCATGCAACTTGGACTTGTCCTTCCAAAGTAGTGCCATCCCACCTCAGTTAGGAGGCATCCCTGATCACCATGGCCATTGGCAAGGGGAACAACAAATGAATAACCTATGCAGAGCTCATTTGAATGAATCCACCAAAGATCTCTTGCACACTTGTGTGATTTTGACTGGAGCAGTTAACTGATGAAGAATGGACCACTGGATTAAAAGTGCCCACTGAAGAATTTGCATGTGAAATCTGGCCAGAGAAATAAGGGGATAGCCGCAGACATGGAAACAAGTGCTTGCAAGCTTATTCAGGCCAGAAGAGAAGAACTTAAAATCATTTTCTTGAGTTGGGACCGCACTGTCTGGATTCAGGTAAAAGGGAAGAGGCCGACTGTCCAGACTAGCACTTATGAACTCCAAACTCTGTGGGTGTAAGTTCAGATTTGTTGCAATGAACCGGGATTCCAAGATGAACACAACTGGAGCAAGTAATTCCCTGCCTGTAGAAGTCTATGCCTAGCTGGGGCAGTTAGGAACCAGTCATCTAGTTATGGAAACACTCAATCCCAGCAGTCCCAGGTGAGCAGCTACCACTGCCATGCATTTGAAAAAAACCCTAGAGACCAAAGGGTAGTGCTCTGAACTGGTAAAGACAGGCTCCCAATCGGAAATGCAAGTATCTTCCGGAGCACCTGTTCATTTTGAAGGGATAGTATGCGCATCTTGAAGATCTAGCGAACAAATCCAATCGTCCTTTTGCAGAAGGTTGTCCATTTTGCCCCGTGACCATCTGAAACTTTGGATACTGTTAAGAATTCATTTAATTTGCCGAGACCCAAAATTTGGTCAAGTCTCCTGTCTTATTTGGCACCATGAAGAATCTCAAGTTAGTTCTGGATCCTCTCTGGCATGGGGGGACCTCTAGGATGACTCTCTTTCTAGCAGCTTTATTTCAAGTCACTGCTTCCTCCCAACTGGGTGGAACATCGGGGATTTTCTTCACATTGGTGGTGGTGTTGGGTGAGTTAGGGAAAATGGTACAGTATATTCTGGATATTATTCTCTGCACCAAATGATATTTTGTTAGACTGTCGGTGCTTCATTGAGCCTAGCTAACGTAGGTAGAAGAATTAGGAAAAACTGAACGAAAAACAGGTGATGCAAAACTCAAGACTCCACAGCAGTAAGATCAGTGTCTGAAGTTGAATGGCAGCAAACAAGACCTGAGGTATGTTAGGTTGGTGGGGCATTGTGGGCAAAGGGAGGGGCTCTAAAATTCTTGGATCTGACGATCTAGTAATAATGGCCAAGTTGGATCAGGGTCTCAGATCCAAACCCACCGGTTTAGGAATAAATGAAAAAGACATCAGATGCAAGGGTAATTTTCACTTTCAACCCCAGCTACCTATATCCCGGGAGGTCTCCAAGGATATTCCCAGAGCAACACTGAGCCAAAGGATGCCCTGCTGCAGCCACAGAAATATCATCCAAAGACAATCTAGATAAAAAGGCTGAAGTTGCAATAGACCTGGTGGAATGAGCTTGGGGTGTTTTTGGTAAAGACAAACCCAATTTTTTAGTAATACTATCAGATAGCCATTTACCTAAAGGCACTTTAGAAACTGGTTTGCCCAATTCAGATTCCAAAATAGAAACAAAAAAAGTTATGTAGTCCACATTCCATCGGAGTAGTTAGAATTCATTTGTCAACCAGTGGGTTGTTGGATCCGGACCGGATCTGAGACTGCAGTTTCACCAGCATCTGATCCAAACTCCTCCCCTCACCCATAATACCCCTAAATCTCCTTCCTTCCCTCAGATAGAGTTTGCTACACCCCTCACATGAACCCAATCCAAAAACTTCACAAACAAAGAAAAACAAGGGAGCCGCAAAGGTGCTATCTCCTGTCTGCCAATGCAGAAAGCATCAAGAGAAAGTCAGGGGGAAGGAGGGAGGGACTGCTGACGACAAATGAAGTCCAACTACTCAGATGGAACATTATGGTGAGTACATAACTTCTTTATTAGAAATAGTTAACTTAATTTGATCATCAACCTGTGGGACAGAGTCCCCAGCTACCAAAACCTTGGGTGGCCCTCATGGAAGGATATTTCAGAGCACCGCGGAGCCAAAGGATGCTCTCCCTCTGTAAAACCATGTCCAATTTATAAATGAGAAATAAAGGTGCGAGAGATGAGGACCAAGTAGCCGCCAAACAAATATCGCCCAATGACACTAGACCAAACGTCAGCCGACGTAGTCATGGACCTGGTAGAATGGGCATTTATCCTACCCAGAAGAGACATATCTTTGTAAACCTGAAGGATGCACTGAAGGATGCAAAGGGAAATCCATCTGCCAATAGTTACCTTAGAAACCGGTCTGTCCAGAAAGGGCATAGCAAATGGTCAGACTTGCGATGGGCTTTAGTCCTGTGCAAGTAGAAACGTAGCCATATATGCACGTTTAACAAATGCAATTTATATTCACTCATGTTCTGAAAATTTGGAAAGACAGGTAAATTGATTGATATTTGCTTCCAAGGCCACTTTAGGCAGAAAGGAAGGATTAGTACGAAGTAAAATCCTGTCTTTATAAAAATCATATATGGAGGTTTTACAGATAATGCTTAGAATTCTGACACTCTCCTAGCCGAGGTAATAGCCACTAAAAAGCTGTCTTCCACAATAAAAATTTCAAGCCCACAGAAGCAGCAGGCTCAAAGGATGGAGCAACCAAAGCTTGTAAAACTAGGGTAAGGTCCCAAGGAGGGATGGGATCTTTAACCGGGGGTCTTAAAAGAGAAGTTATGTCTTACCATAACGTTCCATCGGTGTTGTAGATCTTTATTCATTCATTACTGTTATGACTTTGGTTCCATCCTCTGAAATAACACGGCCGGTACAAAGCTCGTGCCTGCCAAAAACTCTAAGCTAAGACCTGCCCACAATGCCCCTCTCAGTCTCTTCAGATAGAGTTTGCCCACCATTATAGTATAGAATAATCGTGATAGTAGGTGGCTCTGCCTGAGCAGATACTTTTAATAAGGAAATCCTAAAGTCCACCAGAAATCAAGGCAGGGGGAAGGACGGCAGGAAGTAATGGAGTAAAAATCTACAACACAGATGGAACATTATGGTAAGACAACTTCTTTCTGATGTAAATCTTTATTCATTCCTTACTGTTAGGACTGAGTCCCCAGCTACTGAGTCCTGGGTGGCCCTAAGGAAGAACATTCCTGAGCACCATAGAACCAAAAGATGCTCATCCCCTGGAGGCCAAATCCAATTTGTAATGAGTGATAAAGCTATGAGGTCTTGCCCAAGTGGCTGCTGAGCAGATATCATCCAAAGACTCCGGAATGAAAAGCCACTGAAGTAACATCGATCTAGAAGAGTGAGCCTTGGAAGGTAAGGACACTGTTTTGGTGGTAGATGAAAGTAATGGCGTTCCTGAGCCAAGAAGATAAGCCATTTTGGAAACAGGCTTACCCATTCTGGGTCCTGCAAAGGCCACAAACACTTTATCCATTTTTCTGAAAGATTTAGTTCTGTCCAAGTAGAAACACAAGTTGCCTATGAACAGAGGGTATGCAAAGGTATTCTCCTCTATCTGAATGGTGGGAAAAGAAAACCGGTAGGTCAACAGATTGATTAATGGAAAAAAGAGAAATGACCTTGGGCAAAAAGAAGGGGTCCATACGTAGGGATACTCTTTCCCTACGAAAAATCAAGTAAAGTCTCTTTTGACACTCGAGGCCTGCAACTCTGATACTCTTCTCACTGAGGTAAGGGCTACTAGAAGTAGAGTTTTCCAAGACAAAAAATTTGATATCACAGGAATTAGAAGGCTCGAATGGAGGATTCGTTAACAACTGAAGCACCAATGTCAAGTCCCATGGTTCTATAGGAGGCTTGATAAAATTCCTTTCATGAAGGTTTTGCACAGACAGTGTGACATAACAGATGAATGGTCAATTCCATTGTGAAACTTTGCAATAGCTGCTAAATGCACTAATTGTCGATGCTGAAGCTCCTGCATGTAACAGGGTAGTGAGGTATTTAAGGATCTTCTGAATAGACATGGAAAAGGGGTCTATGTTATGTTCTCTGGCCCATCTAGAGAACCTAGTCCAATTACTGGAATAAATTTTTTTGGTGGACGGTTTGTGTGAAGCCAGAAGGATCTCATGAACATGGGATGAAATATCAGATAGCCTGGCAATCATTGGGAGTGGAGAAACCAAGCTGTGAGCTTGAGCCTGTGGAGAATGGGGTGAATCGGTACCAGAGGATGAGACAGCAAACCTTGGGACCGATCCAGGATCCACGGGCTGTGAATCGGGAACAAGACTTGACTGGGGCAATAAGGATCACTTTGCTTCAAAACATTCGAGCTTTCTGCAGAAATTTCAGGATGAGAGGAAACAGGGGAAAGGCATACAGTAGACCTGGGGGACAATCATGCAGAGCATCCCTCGGTATCAGGGAAAATAGCATCTGTATTTGTTGTTTACAGGAGAAAAACTGGTAGCAACAAGGCCTGCCCCAACGGCGGAAGATCTTATCTGCTATTATAGGATTGAGGGACCACTCCTGAAGCATCAAAAATGTTGCGCTCCGATTGTCCACAATAAGACTGGAACTCCCAGGAATGAGTGTTGCTATGAGAAAGTGGTCGGAAGCCATTGCCCAATGCCAAATTCTCAAGGCTTTCCAACACAGGGGATAAGACCTGGTTCCGCCTTGTTTGTTGATGTACCAGACGACTGACTGTCCCAGAAGGAAAGGATATGCGGAACAAACGCAACGCTAAGATAGCTGTCCTTAATTCCAGGACATTTATGTGCAAATTGGCCTCCATGGGGGACCAGGTGCTTTGGACAGTCTTTCCCTGGAAATCCCCCCCCCCCAACAGGTAAACGTCAGAGTCACCGTGGCCCTGGGCTGGGGAATGCAGAATGGTTGATACCAAAGATTTGATTCTGGCTTCATCCACCATAGCATTTCTTTCTTGCAAAGATTTGTAAGGCGTATCATGTGGTCGAGTAGGTTAAGATAGACCATTGTGACCAAAGGAGCCACTGTAATAGTCTTATGTGCAACCTTGCCAGTGGTACTAAGGTAATACTAAGGTAATGGTTGCGGTCAGAGCCCAATATTTGTAGTACAAGGCGTGCTGGTACAAATGTCTGCGGGAGGAGTACTTAAATCAGGTGTCTTATTTTTGAAAGCCTGTGGAGGAGGAAGGGAAGCTTGACAGGATGTTGCATCAAAGATCGCCCCACTGAATTCCAGTGCTCTTGTTGGAGACGTGCGATTTCTCCATGCTGATCGTGATACCTAGGCAAAGAGCAAGGCCTTGAGTGTAAGAATGAGAAGGGGAGAATGGACTGAACCGTGACCATCTGGAAGTTTTGAGGTTTGATGAATTTGTTTGCAAGCTGAAATCCATGATTGGTCTACAGTCCCCAGTCTCTTTTGACACTGAAAATAACCTAGAGTAAAAGCCGGATCCTCTTTGGTCTGGTGGGACTGGTTGGATGACTCTCCCTTAGCAGCTTTTCGATTTCTAAGGCTGCAGCCTCCCTCTGACCAGGTGGGACATCAGGCATTTGTTTTACAGGTCTGGGAGTGAGGTCGAATGGGATAGGATAGCCTCTGGACATTATTCTCTGCACCCACACATCTGTTATGGAGTTGCTAGGCCTGTAGGTGCAGAGGAAAAACAACCCCTGACCGCTTCCACAGGAAAGGGATCGGGCCACTGTTCAGGAGCGCTGGAAGGGTCGGCCAGAGAAGGAATCCCTAGCACCCTGGTTATGCAGATCCCCTCTGCCCCGAAAGGAGAGTCTTCCAGATGAGTTGCCCCCTCTGCCCCGGGGGGATTTGCTTATCACGAGTGTCACGAAAAGATCCTTGGGACTCTTGAACCACAATTTTCCTCCCCTCCGATTTCTGGAGTAGGACCTCTGGAGGGTGGAAAAACTTCTCACTAAGTGAAACTGCATCTCTTACTTTGGGACCAAAAAGGGAAGATTCGTTAAAAGGAGCGTTAACAAAGGAAGATTTAAAGGGGTCCGTGAAGTCAAACGCATCCAAGCATGCCATCTCATAATGCCCAATGTGGCTGCTCGAGCTGCCCCCTTGGTAGTGTGAGAAATCAAGCGCATCGAGGAGTTAGAGATGGATTCCAAGGTAACTAATAGAGGCAACAGTTTCACACACCCCCTCAGGCAGTACCTCCGCCAAAGAGGCGGACATTTCTGAAATCAGATCTCTCTGGAGGCAAGAGAATTGTGCCAGATAATTCAGCAACAGGATGGCAAAGGTCGCTGAAGCATAGGTCCACTTCACCAGTCTGTCTATAGCCCAAGACTCCCTGTTCAGGGGATGAACAGTGGACTACCTTCTAGCAGTTCCCTCTTGGCAGTCTGTGCCACAACCATAGAATCTACTACCAGCTGTTTGGATCAATTGGGCTGGTCTTCCGGGGTGGACAAAATTTTATCTGGCCTCCAGGGGACGGGTTCTATGTTGTCTGGGGCCTTCCAGGCATGCTGCACAATACGTCAAATGAGCTCATCTGCAGGTGGGGTCACCCAGGAACTAGATGGCAAGAGTACAGAAAGCCTGCAAGAACATAGATTCCGAAGGGTTGAAGGGCTTCCAGTCTCCCCTCTGCTTGAGGACCTAGAGAAAGTCTTCAAATGAGACGTTTTCCGTGGTAGACCGTGGGGACCCTTCTCCCTCATCTCAAATCAGTGTCTTCAGAGATTGATTCCTTAGGGGAATCAAGATGCTTCCTCTTGCAAAGTTTCTTCCGGGGTGGCTCCCCAGTGGGATCTTCTGACGACACCACCAGAGAAAGGGTTCCCTTGTAGGGCAGGTCTTGTGGCTCCCATACTCGAAGTTCCAGAGTAGGAGGGTGGGAGAGCTGCAAGCTAGAGGGGAGTTCTGATGCCAACTGTGAGCCTGTTGAAGCAAGGACCCCAGGACCGGCAGCTGCTGGGAGAGCTGTGGCTGTAGACGGCACCACAGAAAAAAGATATCTGCGCTGAACTAGGTGCCATGGTGCTGACAGCCCAATGACTGCTCCGAGAGAGTGCCCCAGTTCCAAAGGAGCCGAGGCACCAAGAGTAACAGATGAGAACAGGGAAGCCGCTGCTATCTGCACAGAGATGGTATGTACTGGGATGGCCATCAGTACCGAAGTCTCCGAAACCCATGTGGAAGTCTGAGGAGGATAAACAAGAGTGCCATGAGAGCTTCCACTCCAAGGGGGAGGGAAAGACCTGGTCTGGGTGGTTAATCCTCCAGCTGCCAGAAGCTGGTCCACAACCCTCACTACATCCTTTTCTGAAAGACTCCTGGTGGATCTGAAGACGCTGTCCATGGGGAGTCTGGTCTCTCAAGAATGATGAAATTGCTGTCCCAAAAAGGGGTCACAAGATGGAGAATACCCAGTTCTGGGAAGGTGCTCGACCTTCGAAAATGAAGTAGTCATTGCCACTGGGGCCGTGTAAGACATTGGCACCATAGCCGGGGATGGTGCCAATGCAGGTACAGTAGTCAGAGTCTGTCACAAAGTCGGCACCGCTGGGGATAGTGCTGAGGTTGGTAGAGTAGTAAGTCAAAATCAAAGGGGGTACCAAGGGAGAAGACAGGCACTCTGGTGCCAAAGCTGTCTGCGCCAACAGTGCAGGAGAAGCCCCGTGTAGAGACTGTTCAGAGGAGGACAGGGATGCCAGAACAGAGTTTCTCCTTATGCCTTTTTACGTCTTTATGCTTTGGTGAAGAGACCTCCATCCCAGAAACAGCCTCTGTGAAGGGTGATTTTAGCATTGCATTCAGTTGTGTACACTTACCATAAATGTAGATGTTCAAGTGTATTCACTGTTGCAGTCATCACACTTGGGTTATCTGCCTGCAGGTAAGCCCTCAGTCGGCCCGAATATCAGAGACTTCATATTTCTGCATTGGTTGCTGTCCCTCTAGGTCGGACGTCGGGTCATCGGGGGTATAAAAAAACAGGCAGCCAAGGCCATTACATCAGTGTTTCTTGCCCCAAATGTCAGGAGCTCCCCCAATAGGGAGCTAAACTAGGGTGGAAAAATCTCCACCAGTAAAAAATAAGTACCAATACCCCTGCAAGGGTTGGAGCAGAGAGAGCGAGAGAAACAGAGTGAGCCAGAGACAGACAGGATGGAAACCAGGACTGCATCAGTGAATACACTCCAACACCTACATAAGTGTACACAACTGTACTATGTTCATGTTTCACTCTTGCAGTCATCACCCTTGGGTTGATTCCCAAAGCTGTAGAAAGGGTGGTGGCAGTCAAGAAGCATTTGGGCTGGCTAGTAAGCCCTGTAGCTGCAAAACTCGCCCTGGATTTGGAAAATAGAGGCAGGTGGTAATGCTGGGTGAATGTGTGCACAGAACTCCAGGTAGCCGCCTCCAGAATGTCCCTGGTTGGGACTCCCCTGACGAATGCTGCAGAGGTAGAAGTTGCCCTAGTGGAATTGACCCCCTACGGGGGTTGGCTTTCTATGGTGTTTGTAGCAGAAATGGATACAGTGTGCTATCCATTGGGATAGTCTGTTTTGAAATGACCTTGCCCTCTGCCCCTGGTGCAAAACTGAGTAGTAACTAGTCAGATTTCCTGAAGGGCTTAGTCCTGTCCAGGTAAAATCTGAGCAGTCTGTGCACGTCCAAGGAGTGCAGAATCCTTTCCCCTTTATTTTGAGGATTAGTGAAGAAGGTTGGCAAAATGGATAGATTGGTTGAGAGCCACAGTGGATACCACTTTGGGCATAAAGGAAGGATTAGTCCTGAAGGAGACCCTGTCAGCATGAAAGATGAAGGGTTCCATGGCCATAAGTGCTTGTAGCTCAGACACTCTTCTTGCTGAAGTGATGGCCACGAGCAAAGCTGTTTTCCAAGAGAGGAATTTTAAGTCTGCACGCTCAAAAGGGGGCAGTGTGAGCTTTTCCAGTACAAAGTTAAGGTCCCAAGTAGAGGTGGGTGCTCTCCTTGGTGGCCTTAAGTTGTCTGCCCCTCTCAGGAGCTCTTTGATGAGAGAGAGAATAGAGGTGGGTCAGAGTTGTAATGAGCCAAGATGGCAGAGGCATGGATCTTAATGGAGGAAAATGATAGGCCTCTGTGGAGTAGATCTGCCAAGTAATCCAGGATTAAAGGTAGGGAGGGCAGAGTTGTGTCCTCTCCTTTAGACTGAATCCAGGAGCAATACCTTTTCCACTTACCAGCATAGGATTTTTGTACTGCGTCTTCTGGCTTCAAGAATGACGTCCAGTACCTGCTTGCTTAGGCTGGTTACTGGGAGAGAATTCAAGGAATAAGCCAGGCTGCAAGATTTAGGGTTTGCAGTTGCAGATGCATGATCTGTCCCCCCTGAGTGAGCAAGGTGGGGCTCTGGAGTAGGGGCCAGGGTGACTATGGTGACAGACTGTGCAGGAGTGGATACCAGTGCTGGCGTGGCCAGTCTGGGGCAATCTGAACTGTCTTGGGTTTGTCCCGTCTTTTCTTGAGCAATATTCTTGAGAGAAGGGGCAGAGGGGGAAATGCATAGATCGAGAAGTTTACCCACTGGAAGGATAGGGCTTCCACTTTCCAGGCCCTGCTGTGAGGTGTCCTGGTGCAGAATTTGCTGAGCTGGTGATTGCAGGGGAAGGCAAAGAGATCCACCACTGTGCTACCCCATTTCTGAATCAGAAGGCTGAAGGTTCTGGGCTCTAATCACCACTCATGTGGGTCTAGGAGATTTCTGTTTAAGTCTGCCAGTGTGTTTCATTTGCCTGACAGAAATTGAGCTTGCAGTTGGACCAGCATGTCCAGGCAGTGTTCCACAGGACCATGGCTAGCCTGCAGAGTGGGCAAGAGTGGGGGTCCCCCCCCCCGCTCGCTGATGTACCATAACTGTGGTGCTGTTTTTATTAGCAGAGGTCCAGGTCAGAGTAAGGATATGAAAGCTAGCGTGCTGCACAGCTAGCATCTCGTTTTGGTTTATGTGCAGATGAATTTGACTTAAGACTCCAGTGGCCCTGAATGCACTTGTCGTCCAGGTGTGCCCCCCAGGCATCTGTGGTTAGGGTCTGGGCAGTGTGGGGTAGAGTAAAGGGTAGTCCCTTGTTGTGGTTGCATGCTGTTGCCCACCAAAGAAACTCTCCTTAAACAAGGTATGACAGGAATGACAGTTTGAGGTCCTGAGAATGTGGGCACCAAAGACAAGTACCACTGAAGTTTCCTCATATGCAGGTCTGGCATATGGAATTAGTAGGATGCACGAGGCCAGGAACCCTAGAGCCTGCAGGATTTTCCTTGTGGATAGCTGGGTTGTGGTGGCCAACTTGTTTTTCTGGTGTGAGGAATGCCATCTGGGATGCTGTGTCCAAGCTTGCTCCCAGGAATACAATCTTTTGACAGGGGACTTTTGATTTATTTTCGTTGACTGTGTACTCCAGGGAGGTTAGAAGGTTTTTTACAAATGTCAGGTGCTACAACAGCATTTCCTGATTGTCTGCCTGAATCAGGCAGTCGTCCAAGTACGGGTAAATTTTAAATTTTTCTGTCTGCAGTAGACAATTGCTGGAGCCAGGCATTTTGTGAATACTGTGGGAGCAGTGGATAAGACAAAGGGAAGTGCAGAGAACTGATAATGCATAGATCCCGCCCTGAAGCGTAGATATTTCCTGCACAAGTCCCTTACAGGGATGTGCAAATAGGATTCTTGGTAGCTAACCAGGCATCTTTGGCCAGCATAAGAAGAAGCTGCTGCAGATTGAGCATTTTGAATTTTGGCACCACCAGAAAGGTATTTAGAATGGAAAGATCTAGGATTGGGTGCTATAAATAGGACATGCTGGAGGGATAGATTCCTGTCCCAGAGACTTCCCACACTCTGGAACAGGCTACCCATCTATGTCAAGCAAAGTTCTTCATTAGCACTCGAGAAAAATCTTGAGAGTGGATGGGAAATCGGAAATACACCCCCGGGGATCACTTGAGTCTCTGCTCGACAGTGGCACAGGAAAATAACTTTCTTGGGTGGCCAGGGAATCTTGTTAGCTAGGCTTACATAGGCCCTTGGACAGATAGCCTAGTACCTACCTATGAACCCAAGTGCCCTCTTTTCTGGGTACCAGGAAAAGTCTGAATAGAACCCTTGACCAGTCTGTTCCACAGGAACAGGTTGAATTGCCCTTAGAGAGCAGGGATTGAACTTGTTTTGTGCCTCTGCCCACTGGTTTGGAGGAAGGACTTGGAGCCCTTTTGGAATTAATTTGTACTCCTGGGATACGTTTGGACCCAGTCTTCCCATAAGGGGGTGGCTTAGCACTCCTTTCTGAAGTGAAGGCACTCCATTGCTTAGATCCCTGCATACCCCGAGACTGTAGTCTGAGGGTCTGTTTCCCCTGGGTCTAGTTTGAGATGGCCTTGAGGGGGCAGGAAAGGACCAATGTTTCAAGGTGCAATGCCTACTGAATCTAGGAGGCTGTACTTGCAAGAAATCTTTGACTGTCTGCATAGAGTTAGCTTTTTCTTCCATCTTTTAAGAACCTCTTCTGCTTTGGTGCCAAACAGATTGTCCTTATTCAAAGGAGCATCTGGTAATTTTGATACGACGTGGTCTGGCAAGGTCTGCTTAAGCCAAGCATGCCTTCTCCATACAAAACCAGTGACTGCTGTCCTGCAAGATGCTTCTAGGGCATCAAAGCTACACTGCAACGTACGCTTGCTGACTTGGCTTGCAGAATGCATAGGCTCTTGTAATTCTTTACTTTCTGCACAGCCCATAAAGAAGGCTATTTTTTGCTTAAGTTCCATAATATGGTGTTGGTACTTCAGCATGTGAAACTGGCAATTCAAAGCCCTAATGGCGAGAGGTGCGAGGTGTATACTTTCTTACCCAATCTGTCTAAAGCTCTGGAATCCCTGTCCAAAGGAGTGGGATTCTTAGATGTAGTTGCTTTGATACCTTTAGGCCCCTGGGAGATTACCTCTGGGTCAGCAGTATGATTTTTGAAAAGGAATTTTGAGAGAGTCAGGAACTCTGCATTACCAGTCTGGTTTCCTAGGGGCAGGGGGTAAAGTATCAGGAGTTAAACTGGATTCCATAAAGACACCATCCACAACCTCCAGGACCAAGGGTACTGCTAAAGGGCTATGTTGTGGCAAGTCTACAAATTCTCAGAGTCTCTTTTTGGACTGAGGATAGTCTTTGCATTCCTAGTGGAAATGCTCTCAAAGTATGTAAGGTTTCACCAAAAGAAAAATCCTCTGGATCTGAAGCCTCATAAGCAGATAAAGGCACGTCTTCATAATCAGATATCTCAGTCATCGGATTCTTGGTCCGTTAAAGCTGCTGGGGACAGGTCTTTTTCTCTTAGCAGAAGGCAGACTTCCCCTGATCAACATAACCAGGTCTTCTGCCATTTTAAGCATTTGATGTGGAAAGGAAGCAGGTACATGAGATTGGGGCGTTGTAGGCGTAGCGTGTACTCTTGGCCTTAGAAACTCAGTAGTTTTAGACAGAACTGAAGATGTGAAAAGTCGGGTTTGTGCCGAATATCGGTAGTGCGAAGAACTTCCTCAGAAGCCAGTACCTGCTCAGTGGCTCTAGACCCATCCTTGTTCTGAAGAGTCTAGTGGCATATCTGACTGAACAGGTCTAGCTAGAGGCTTGCAAATCCACTAAAGCAGGCATCAGGGGCTGCAAGAGAGCCTCACTGGAGTACTGGCGACTAGCTTAATGGAAGCGTTGTCAGCAGTTTTGGACCTGTGTGGTCCGTCTTTATCCTTATGTTTTTTTGGTAAATCAGTAGTTGGATGGCTTACCAAAGCCATTTCAGAAAACGGAGATCAAGAACGAAGTATTTAGCAATAATAAGGGACGAATAGTTTGGGCATTGAACAAGGCACAAAACAGACAGCGAGGGACGTCGTGGTCTGGGCATAAACAGGTGACGCAGCAAGAATAAAAGTCTCGTGTGGTATTTGTTTTCCACAGGCAAGACAATTGTTAACTTTTTCTGAGATCGGTTAGAGCAAGAAAAAAGGATCCCAAACAGGGTATTAGCTTTATAATTCAATTAGATAACGAAAACTCAGGTAGATAACGAAAACTCAGGTAGTGGCCAACCGGCACTCATGCCAACTGCTTCTGGGCAAGAAAGACTGATGCAATGGCGTCGGCTGCCTGTTTTTATACCCCTGATGACAGACCTGGAGTGACAGCAGCTGCAGAAATACTAAGTCTCTTATTTGGGCTGACTGAGGGCTACCTGCATGCAGATAACCAAGTGTGATGACTGCAACAGTGAAACACGAAAAACATCAAATATCGCAAGAAACATTAAGGTTGTCAATGCCCAAAACACGGAGCGACAGTCAGAATTGGGCAACAAACCCACACTTATCACACTGTTTGAACCCTAGCTTGGCCTTATCCACCATAGTAACACACAAGTATAACCACACAACAAACTAACTAGCAACAAGAGATGGTGCTTTGTGCTTTCTTCTTTCACGGTCTTATTTTTTAAAGTATGGCAAGAGTACAAACAATGGTACTAATACCAAAAGGTAAGAGGAGGGCCTACTAAGCAGGGAGAAAGGGAGTAGTACCAACGATTGTGCGAAAGAACTACCAAGGTAGTGGGTAGAGGCTTAAGTCAGGAAAAGAAGAGAGATGGGAAATAACTTTAGATGGCAAAAAACAGTATTACAAACACTAAAGGAGTCGAAAAAAAAAGGCTTGGCACATCCGGCAAGGAACGCAACAAACGAAATCTGGAGAGACTGAGGGGGGGGGGGGCATTGTGGGTAGGTCTTAGCTGAGAATTTTTGGAGGGCACGAGCTTGGTACTGGTCGTGTCGGTTCAGAGGATGGAACCGAAGTCCCAACAGTAAGGAATGAATAAAGACTTGCATCAGATGGTACCTTTAATAAAGGTTTTGCAAAGTCTAAAGGAAGCTAAAAAAAAGCCATGTTTTCAAATTGGAAATGGCCGCCAGTTGAACTTTCACTGTAGATGAGCTGGCATACTGCTGAAAAATGTATGTCACAAACTCAAGGACCGCTGGAATAGGTGCTGTGAAAGGGTCCAAATCCTTCAGAGAAGCCCAGATAGAAAAACACTTCCATTTGCTACAGTATTTTTTTCTGGTGGACGATTTATGAGCTGCCACCAAAACAGTCTTAACCGGGGAAGACAGACCGGGTGTCCTAGCAATCAAGGGAACTGCAGCCAAGCTGTGAGCTTCAGACTGCCCAGGTCTGGATGAAGGCCGCTCAAGGGGTGCAAAATAAGATCCGGTATCGAATCTGAGGAGGAACTGCCAGAACGGGGCAAGGAGGATGAATCTGCTCCCCAACCTGCGAGTCTTCTGGAGAAATTTTGTCATGAGAGGTAAAGGGGGATAAGCATAGACCGGGAGGCCAAGCATGGACCAGAGCGTCCCTGGGGGATTCCCCCTGTGGGGGAATCGGAGCAAAAAAACTCACTGCACTTCGCACTGGAAGAAGATGTGAAGAGACTGCAGCAAGGCTGACCCCTCTCGAGGAGGATAGTACAGTTGTGCACACTTACCATAAATGTAGATGTTAGAGTGTATTCACTGTTGCAGTCATCACACTTGGGATATCTGCCTGCAGATAGTCCTCAGTCGGCCCAAATACCAGTGTCTTGGGATTTCTGCGTCGGAAGCCGTCGCCTCTTCCATGACGTCAGGTCGTCATGAGTATAAAACATGAAGCCAGCGCCATTACATCAGTTTTTCTTGCCCCAGATGTCAGGAGCCCCCAAAATGGGGAGCAATTGCATGGTGTAGAAAACCTCCAGTAAAAAAGTGAATACCATAGCCATAAGATATGTCCAAAGAGAGGATAGGTAGAAAGCATAAAAAAAGTCAGGGGGCTGGAGGGAGGGTAACCAGGACTGCAACAGTGAATACACTGACATCTACATTTATGGTAGTTGTGTACACAACTGTACTATGTTCTTCATGTTTCACTATTGCAAATCACACTAGGGTTGATTCCCAAAGCTGAGAAAGGGTGGAGGCAGTCAAGAAGTATTAGGGCTGGCTAGCAAGCCTTGTAAGACTGGCAAATCCAGCTCTGGATTTAGAAGAGACAGGCAAGTGGTAATTCTTGGTGAAGGTGTGTACAGAACTCCAGGTTGCAGCTTCCAGGATGTCCCTGGTAGGGACTCCCCTGAGAAATGCTGTAGAGGATGAGGGAGTAGAGGATGAGGGAGCACTAGTGGAATGTGTTACGATCCCCTGTGGGGTAGGTTTTCCATGATGTTTGTAGCAGAAATGGATGCAGCGTGCTATCCACTCAGAAATGGTTTGCTTTGAAATGGCCTTGCCCTCTGCCCCTGTAGCAAAGGGGACTAGCAGCTGGTCAGATTTCCTGAAAGGCTTAGTTCTGTCAAGGTAGAATCTGAGCTGTCTGTGCAAGTCCAAGGAGTGCAGGATCCTTTTCCCTTTATTCTGAGGATTAGGAAAAAAGGTCGGTAAATGAATGGATTGGTTTAGAGCCACACTGGAGACCACCTTGGGCATAAATGATGGGTTAGTCCTGAGGGAAACCCTAGCATGGAAAATAATGAAGAGCTCCACAGCAATCAGTGCCTGTAACTCAGACACTCTTCTAGTTGAAGTGATGGCTAGAAATAAGGCTGTTTTCCCCAAGAGAGGAATTTTAACTCTGCTGTAGCAGCAGGCTCAAAAGGGGAGAGTGTGAACTTCTCTAGTACAAAGGTGGTCCCAGGCAGGTGTGGGAGCTCTCCTCAGGGGGTCTTAAATTGTTAGCTCCTCTCAGGAACTGTTTGAACAGAGGGTGAGAAAAGAGGTGGCTCAGTATTATAATGAGCTGAGGCATGAATGTACAAAGGTGGTCCCAGGCAGGTGTGGGAGCTCTCCTCAGGGGGTCTTAAATTGTTAGCTCCTCTCAGGAACTGTTTGAACAGAGGGTGAGAAAAGAGGTGGCTCAGTATTATAATGAGCTGAGGCATGAATCTTAATAGAAGGATAGGCCTTTGTGGAGCAGCTCTGCTAGGTAATCTAGTATGCGAGGTAAGGTGGGCACGGCTGTGTCCTTTCCTCGAGAGTGGCACCAAGAACAGTATCTTCTCCACTTTTCTGAATAGGATAAGTACTAAGCCTTCTGGCCTCAAGGATGACGTCCAGCACCCGTTTGCTAAGGGTTGCTGGTGGTGTATTCAGGGAATAAGCCAGGCTGCAAGGTTCAGGGATTGCAGCTGAGGATGCAGAATCTGTCCCGCTTGCTGGGACAGCGGGGGTGGTTTGATGTAGGTGCCAGGGTGGCACTTCTGTCAGACTACGTAGGAGTGGGTACCAGTGCTGGCGGGGCCAGTCTGGTGCAATAAGGATTGTCCTTGGTCTGTCCTGTTTGATCTTGAGAAGTACTTTTGAGAGGAGGGGCAGAGGAGGAAAGGCATAAATTGAGAGGTTTTCCCCATGTTAAAGATAGGGCATCCACTTTCCATGCTTGGCTGTGGGGATTTCTGGTGCAAAATTTGCTCAATTGATGGTTTCTGGGGGAAGGCAAAGAGGTCCACATCTGGTATCCCCCACCTTTGGGTTAGAAGTTTGAATGAGTTGGGTTCCAATTTCCACTCGTGTGGGTCCAGTAGATTTCTGCTCAAGTCGTCTGCCAGTGAATTTTGTTTGCCTGGCAAGAACTGAGCTTGCAGCTGCACTTGGTTCCTCAAGGCTGTGTTCCATAGAGCCACTGCTAACCTGCAGAGTGGGTAGGAATGAGTTCCCCCCTGCTTGTTTATGTACCACATAACTGTAGTGTTGTCCGTCTTTTATCAAGAGCTGTCCTGGAAGGATAAACTATTTGAAGGCTGTCAAAGCATTCTGTACAGCTAGCATTTCTTTTTGATTGACATGCAGGTGAATTTGTCCTGGGCCCCATTTGCCTTGAATGCACTGGCCTGCCATGCGAGACCCCCATGCATAGTCTGATGAGTCTGTTGTCAGGGTTTGGGCGACAAGGGGTTGACTGAAAGGGAGTCCCTTGTTGTGGTTGCAAGCCTCTGCCCACCAAAAGGAACTCTGCCCTTAGACAAGGAATGATAGGAATCATGGTTTCCAGGTCCTGAGAATGTTGACACTAGAGACAAAGTACCATTGAAGTTTCCTCATATGCAGTCTTGCATATGGAATTAGCAGAATGCAGGAGGCCATGAACCCTAGGGCTTGCAGTATTTTTCTTGCAGATAGTTGGGCTTTGATGGCCATTAGTTTGAAGTAGTTTGTCAAATAAACCTGCTTTCCTGGAGTAAGGAATGCCATCTGGGAAGTTGTGCTCAAGCTTGCTCCCAGGAATACAATCTTTTGGCTGGGCACCTGATGTGATTTCTTTTTGTTGATTGTGTACCCTAGAGAATTTAGAAGTCTCTTTACAAATGCCAGGTGCTGAAGTGGCACGTTCTGACTGTTCGCCTGAATCGGGCAATCATCCAAGTATGGGTAAATTTGAATACTTCTCTGGCTGCAGGATGCAATGACAGGAGCCAGGCACTTTGTGAATACCCTGGGTGCACTAGATAAGCCAAAGGGAAGTGCAGAGAACTGATTGTGCATACAGCATGCCCTGAAACGTAGATATTGCCTGCAAGATTCCCTTATGGGGATGTGCAGATAAGCTTCTATTAAAGTCTAGGGTGACTAGCCAGGAGTCATTGGCTAGCATAGGAAGCATATGTTGCAGTGTAAGCATTTTGAATTTTGGGACCACTAGGAAGGTGTTAAGAATGGACAGATCCAGGATAGGGTGCCAAGAGCCCTCTTTTCTGGGCAGCAGGAACAGTCTGGAGAAGAAACCCTGTTCCCTTTGCTCTACTGGAACAGGTTGAACAGCCCTGATACTGAGGAGAGAAAGTGCTTGCTTTTGAGCTTCTGCCCACTGGTTTGGAGAAAGGTCTGGCAACCCGCTTGGGGTTGGCACTGAGTGGAAGTAGAATCTGTATCCCTGGGATACAATGTTTAGGACCCATCGGTCCTGTGTAATGGACATCCAGTTTTGTGAATGCAGGGTGAGCTTTCCTCCCAGGGGTGCAAGAACTTAGGCTTTGCTGGGAAGGAAGATAGACAAGTCATTGTGAACTTTTTCCATAAGTGGGTGGCTTACCATTCCCTGTTCTAGAGGGGGGAGCACTCCAGTGTTTACATCTCTGCGTACCCTGAGACTGTAGTCTTTGTGCCCTGGTGCCCCTGGGTTTGGGCTGGGAAGGACCGACAGGGACGGGAAAGGACCAGTTTTTAGAAGGCAAATTCCTAGTGTTTGTACCTGTAAGAAATCTTTAATAAGATTCCATAGATTTAGCTTTTTCCTCCATCTTTTTAAGTTGTTCTGGTTTTGTGCCAAACAACCTCTCCTGGTTTAATGGAGCATCTAGTAATTTTGCTTTGACAATGGTCTGGCAAGATTTGCTTCTTCAGCTAAGCAAGCCTTCTCAGTACAGACCAAGTGACAGCAGCCCTGCAAGATGCTTCTAAGGCATCAAAACCACACTGGAAAGTATGTTTACTAACTTGGTTTGCAGAATGCATTAACTGTTGTAAATCTTTATTTTCTGTACAATCTGGAAGCAACATTTTGTTTAATTAGTTCCTTAATATGCTGCTGGTACTTCAACATGTGAAACTGGCAATTCAAAGCCCTGATGGCAAGTGTTGCAGAGGTATATACCTTATTATCCCATCTGTCTAAAGTTCTAGAATCCCTGTCCGAAGGGGGTAGAATGTCTGATAGTAGTAGCCTTAATGCCTTTGGGTCCCTGGGAAATAGTCTCTGGATCCGGGATTCTTAGAGAATTTTGAGAGTCGGGTACTCTGTAGTACCCGTCAGGCTTTCCAGGAGATGGTAAGTATCAGGAGTAACACTGGATTCCATGAAGACCTCTACAATGGTCAAGACAGGGGATATAGCTAGAGGCCTGTGCTGAGGCAAGTCTAAACATTCTGAGTCTCTTTTTGGACTGAGGGTAGTCCTGGCATTCCCAGTGGAAATGCTCTCAAAGTATGCAATTCACCAAAAGAAAAGTCCTCTGGAGGAGAGGCAGAGGGTATGGAATCCTCTGCATCGGACTCCTCACAGGTAAAAGGATGGTAATTAGTGGGATCAGAGTTATCCGACTCATGGTCTGTAGAATCAGAAGGAAAATTAATTCTTTGTCTTTTAGAGGGGGGAAGGCCGGCTTCCCCCAAGTTATAAGGTCTACAGCCATTCTAAGCATTTATTTCTGTGGCAAGGGAGCTTGAGCATGCGCTTTACTGTTTAATAGGTGTAGTGCGAATTCTGGGCTTGAGAAACTCTGTATTTTTAGTGGAAAAAACTGTTTAAAGTGAACATCTGAAGATCGGAATACACCCTCAGAAGCCAGTGGCTGCACAGCAGCTCCGGACCCATCCAAGGCAGAGACATCCACAGGTTCCATAAGTCGAAGAAACATCTCGCAGCATACCGGACTCCGAATGGGTCTCAAGAGGCCTGCGAATCTGTAGAAGCGGGTATCTGGGGCCGTGAAAGCGCCTCAGAGTACCAGCGAACTGGCGACTAGCTGAACGGAGTGCAGTCGGCAGTTTTGGGCCTATGCTGTCTTTATCTTCCGAAAAAGAAAAGCGTAAGGATAAACAGCCTGATGGCTTATGGAAGCCATTTCAGAAACTGGAGAAAGTACAGTTTTGTACCTACCATAAATGTAGATGTTCGAGGATCCACATTGCTGCAGTCCTTACTATTGGGTAGTCCGCTGTCCAGTCGGCCCGAATACCAGAGTATATGGCTGACGTCGGTCAGGGCGCATTAGACTGACGTCAGTACGTCAGGGTACTAATGCGCATGACCGACGTCATATCCTCAGTCTTTTCTTGCCCCAGATGTCAGAAGACCCTAAAAAGACAAGGCCCAAAATACCTGCACCAAAAATATGTACAATATATACAAAAATATATATACAAAAATATCAGCATATAACCTCACCTACACAACCACCCCTAAACAGAGAGGGGAAGGAGGGAGGGTAAATTGGACTGCAGCAATGTGGATCCTCGAACATCTACATTTATGGTAGGTACAAAACTGTACTATGTTCTTCGTTCCACATTGCTGCAGTCCTTACTATTGGGTAGAATCCCAAAGCAGAGGTAAGGGAGGCTGGCAAATCAGAAAGAAGTAGGAGCTGACAACATGCCTTGCAAAACAGCTGTGGCAAAACCAGCCCTAGACTTAGAGTAGATAGGAAGGTGATAATGCTTGGAGAAAGTATGCACTGAACTCCAAGTAGCTGCCTCCAAAATATCCTTAGTTGCCACCCCTTAGAAATGCTGTTGAAGTGGCAGTAGCCCTAGTGGAATGAGGCCTAATCCCAGCTGGAATCTCCTTGCCATGATGGGAATAACAAAATGCAATGCAAAACCCAATCCACCTAGAAATAGTTTGTTTTGACACAGGCTTGCCCTGCGAACTCAAAGCAAAAGAAACAAACAACTGCTGAGACTGCCTAAAATCCTTAGTCCTGCTTAAATAACGCAATTGCCTGTGTACATCTAAAGTGTGCAAAATCTTTTCCCCTTTATTTTGGGGGTCTGCATAAAAAGTAGGCAAATGAATAGTTTGGTTTAAAGCCACACTAGAAACCACCTTAGGCATAAAGGAAGGATTAGTACGTAATGATACCCTATCCTTATGGAAAATCAAAAAGGGCTCTACTGCCATAAGGGCCTGCAACTCAGACACCCTTCTTGCAGAAGTAATAGCCAACAGAAAAGCAGTCTTCCATGACAAGTATTTCAATTCAGCAGTAGCCGCAGGCTCAAAAGGTTGTAGAGTAAGTTTTTCCAACACAAAATTGAGATCCCAAGCAGGAGTAGGAGCTCTACGGGGGTCTTATATTCTTTGCCCTCTAAGAAACTGCTTGAACAAAGGATGCGAAAACAATGGTGGGTCACAATCATAGTGAGCTGAAATTGCTGCAGCATGAATCTTAATGGAAGAGAAGGACAAACCTTTGTCCAATAACTCAGTAAGATATTGAAGAGCCACACTCAAATTAGGCTCGGAAATCTCCAAATTCTTTGCTGTACTCCAAAATAAAAATCTCTTCCATTTTTCTGCGTACACTTTCCTTGTACTAGGTCTTCTAGCTTCCATAATCACATTTAAAACTTGTTGAGGAAGTTGAGACCTGCTGTGTTTCAACACAGAATATGCCAGGCTGTTAGATGAAGAGAGTGAAGCTTGACATTGAGCAGATGACCGTCCTTCTGAGATAGATGAGGAATCAAAGATAAAGGCCAAGGAGGCTTCCTTACCAGACTCCTTAGTAGTGGGTACCAGTGTATCTGGAGCTATCAAAATCATCCTTGGCTTGTCTTGTCTGACTTTTAATAGCACCTTTGGAAGAATAGGCAGAGGTGGAAAGGCATACACATGAAGGTTTTTCCAACTGAAAGACAGAGCATCCACTTTCCAAGCTGTGTGATGAAACCCCTTTGTGCAAAACTTTGGCAGCTGGTGGTTTAGTGGAGAAGCGAACAGATCTATGTCTGGAGTTCCCCATGACACTGTCAATTTCTGAAATACATGAAGATCCAGTTTCCACTCGTGGGGATCCATGATTTGTCTGCTTAACACATCTGCTAAGGAGTACTGTGCTCCCGGCAGAAACCTTGCCTGAAGAGTTAGTTGCAAGCTTAGCGCAGTCTCCCATAAAATCATTGCTTGCCTGCATAGAGGATAAGAATGTGTTCCCCCTTGCTTGTTGATGTACCACATGACAGTTGTGTTGTCTGTTAGAATCAACACCTGCCCTGGAAGAAGTAACCCCTTGAAAGCCATTAATGCAAACTGGACTGCTAACATCTCCTTCATGTTGATATGTAGATGCTGTAGTCTGGCAGGCCACTTGTCTTGTATCCACTTTCCATTCAGATGAGCTCCCCAAGCAATGTCCGAGGCATCTGTCGTTAAAATCTGACTCGCCTCTGGCCGGGTCACAGAGAGTCCCTTGTTTAGGTGACATTCCTGAGCCCACCACAAAAATTCTTTTGAAGGCAAGGTATTATTTGAATGACAGTGTCCAAATCCTGGCAGTGCTGTGTCCATACATTTTGAGATACCATTGTAGCTTCCTCATATGCAGTTTGGCATTGGGAAGCACCAGAATACAAGATGCCATGAACCCTAATGCTTGAAGGACTGTCCTTGCAGTCAGCACGGACTGATGAGATAGTTGATGGAAGTAAAGTGATAGACTCTTTTGTTTGTCCGGGGTTAAAAAGGCCATCTGGGCTGCTGTATTCAGTCTCACACCCAGAAAGCACATGTCTTGAGAGGGTACTAGACTGGACTTTATTTCGTTCACAGAATACCCTAGGCATCTTAGCACTGCTATAACATATTCCAGATGCTGTAGAAGGTCTTCCTTTTCTTGAGCCAGAATCAGGCAGTCGTCCAAGTAAGGATAGATTTGAATTCCTTTTAGCCTGAAGTAAGCTATCACTGGAGCCAGAACCTTTGTGAATACTCTGGCAGTAGATAAGCCAAAGGGCAATGCAGAGAACTGATAATGAGAATTTCCAGCTCGAAACGCAGATACTTCCTGCAACTCAGTCTTATAGGCACATGAAGGTAAGCTTCCTTGAGATCTAAAGTTACCATCCAGTGATCTTTGCCCAGCAGAGGTAAAAGCTGTTGTAACGTCAACATCTTGAACTTGGGAATGTCCAGATAAGTGTTGAGGATAGATAAATCCAAAATTGGTCTCCACGTGTTCCCCTTCTTTGGTACTAGGAACAGGCGAGAATAAAATCCTAGGCCCCTTTCTGATACAGGGACTGGCTGAATGGCCCCTATTTGGAGTAACTGAGAAATTTGCTTGTGAGCCTCTTTCCTTTGTGGAGGAGGAACGTCTGGCATGCCTTTGAAAGGGGCAATGTATGGAAATAAAACCTGTAACCGTGGTGAATGATATCCAACACCCATCTGTCTTGAGTAATTAAATCCCAATTTTCCTTGAAAAGAGACAGTCTTCCTCCCAAAGGAGCTGCCAGGCGAGAATCTACTGGCAGCTGAAAAGGCAGGTCATTGGGTCTGTTTGAAAGGACTGACCCCTGCCCTCACCAGAAGTCTGAGCAGGTGAACTCCTGTTCTAGGCCTAAAAGAACCTTGAGCTCTGCCCCTACCACGTCTAGACCTACCCCTAGACTGGGAATCATAAGCAGGATATGTCCATCCCTTAGTAGGCCAATTTCTACTAAACTTGGTGGCTGCACCTGCAAAAATCTTTAACAGTTTGCATAGACTTAGCTTTGTCCTCCATTTTCTTTAAAACTGCTTCCACAGGCGAACCAAACAACACATCAGACTGTAAAGGAGCATCCAAAATCCTTGTCTTAACATGCTCAGCTAAATTCTGATCCCTCAACCAGGCATGCCTGCGAAGAACAGAACTAGTGGCAGCCCCCCTCGAGGAGGCCTGTACAGCATCAAAACCACATTGCAAAGAATGCTTACCCACTTGTTCAGACACATGAACTAAATCCAGCAACTCTTTACACTCAATACCTTCCGCCAAAGCATCCACCTTAGATTTCAGTTGTGAAAGGAGATAATTTTGATATTTAAGCATGTGAAACTGACAATTCAACGCCCTCATGGCTAAAGTGGAAGAAGTATACACTTTCTTTCCCCATCTATCCAAAGCCCTTGCCTCTTTATCAGTGGGAACAGGGTTTTTAACCACAGAGGCCTTAACACCTTTAGGTCCTTGAGAAACAGTTTCCGGGTCTGCCCTAGGACTCGTAAAAAGATACTTATGAGCTTCAGGCACCCTATAGTACCTATCAGGTTTAACAGGAGCAGGAGGCAAAGAATCAGGGTTCAGGGAAGCCTCTGCAAAAACATCTTCCACCACATTCAACACAGGAGGTATAGCTAAGGGCCTATGTTGGGGCAAAAACAAGAATTCCCTAAGCCTTTTCCTGGAATCAGAGTAATCCTGGCCTTCCCATTTAAAGTGCTCCCTCATGGAATGCAGAGTCTCTGAAAATGAGAAATCCTCAGGAGGAGAAGCTGTAGGAGTGGAATCATCCACATCAGAATCAGAATAAGGAGGATACTCCTGCAAATCTTCCAGAAGACTCAGAAGCCTCTGAACACTGTTCAAAACTATCAAACTCCGGTTCCACCCTAGGCCTCTTATCAGGAGGGGGCATAGAACCTCTAATCATAGTTATCAAATCTTCTGCCATTTTAAGCATATGTTTCTTAGGCACAGAACCTGAAATGCTAGGAGAAGCCCCCACTGAAGCTGAACTTGGCCTACCTCTCAAAGAAGTTTTGGCAACAGAAGGAGAGGCCCTAACTACCTTGGGAAGAGAGGGAAGAACAGTTACCTGAGAAGCCCCCTCAGCCTGGCCTACCTCCTGAGAAGGCACATCCTGTAACAGTAAAGTCTCTGCCTGAGACTCCAAAGAAACTCCTGGCAAAACCCCTGGCTCCACTGAGCCTTCTAAAGAACCGACGTCCGGGACTGCCGGTTCATCAACCCTAAGCTTCGCTGTTTTGTCCTTGCGCTTCTTGGACGAAGCGGGCGTCGGAGCATCCGACGGCATTTTATAATTGCAACGCTTCCCAAACACTAACCTGGCACAGTCTAACCGTCTCTTAATAGTGCGTTTGTTAAACCTAGCACAAGAGCGGCATCCAACAACGTCGTGCTCAGGCCCTAAACAAGGTATACACAAGGTATGGTAATCCCTATGAGGTATCTGTTTCCCACAAGAAATACAGTTATTCACTTTTTCTGACATCCGGTTAAATACTGAGGCAAGAAAAACCAAAATGTTCCCCAACGGGTACTTAGCCAACTCTGATTCGGTCTGAAACTCCGCTCGAAATATTTCAGAACGCCAACCTGCACTCGCAAAACTGCTTCTGCATCGGACCATGCGGCAAAAAAGACTGAGGATATGACGTCGGTCATGCGCATTAGTACCCTGACGTACTGACGTCAGTCTAATGCGCCCTGACCGACGTCAGCCATATACTCTGGTATTCGGGCCGACTGGACAGCGGACTACCCAATAGTAAGGACTGCAGCAATGTGGAACGAAGAACATCAAGAGCGAAAGAATTTAGCAACAAAGATGAGCCAGAGTTTGGGCGTTAAGGCACAAAACCTACAGTGAGGAACCTCGTGGTCTGGGCCTAAACAGATTACGCAGTAAGAATGAAAACCCAAAGTATTTGCTTTCCACAAGCAAGACAATTAACTTTTTCTGACATCGGTTAGAGCAAGAAAAAAAGGATCTCCAACGGGGTACTTCTCTTTAGAAAGCTTCAGGTTTGAAACTCGAAAAAATTTCAGGAAGTCTGCTGCATGTTTTATACCCATGAAGACCTGACGTCATGGAAGAGGCGACAGCATCAGACGGAGAAATCCCAAGACTCTGGTATTCGGGCTGACTGAAGGCTAACGGCAGGCAGATAACCAAAGTGTGATGACTGCAACAGTGAAATACGAAGAAAGTACAGTTTTGTACCTACCATAAATGTAGATGTCCGAGAGGTATGCATCTGCAGTCCTAACAAATGGGTTGTCCTGGCCTCAGGCAGCCCTTCGGTCGGCCAGATTCCAAAGTCTGGGTCTGGCCTCGGCTGATGTCGCACTTCACCCGACGTCATAGCTGCAGTTCTGCGGGTATAAAGGCATCAGCCGACGCCATTTTCCTCAGTGTTTCTTGCCCCAGATGCCAGGTGCCCTCTAGGAAGGCTAAATTTGGATAAATGTAAATGTTTCCAAACAATAGAGAGCAAATAGAAATAAACATGTATATACATATATACAAACAAATACACCATAATAGATTCCCCCAGCTAGCTACAAGATGGGCAAATACCCTAGGAGTACCACAGAGGGGAAGGAGGGTGGGTAATCCTGACTGCAGATGCATACCTCTCGGACATCTACATTTATGGTAGGTACACAACTGTACTATGTCCTTCAAGGATGCATCTGCAGTCCTAACAAATGGGTAGAATACCATAGCCAAACTGGGGGAGGAGGCCCTAAGGAGGCACTAAGAGGTTATGGTGTAGTTAAGATCCCTTGCAAAACAGCAGTGGCAAAACCTGCTCGGGATCTGGAGTATAAAGGTAGATTATAATGCTTGGCAAATGTATGCACGGAGCTCCAAGTAGCAGCCTCTAAAATGTCTTTGGTAGCCACTCCTCGTAAGAAAGCTGTAGTAGTGGCTGTAGCCCTTGTGGAATGAGGTCTGATGTTTTCTGGAGTTGCCTTTCCATGAAAAGAGTAGCAAAATCTTATGCAATTTCCTATCCATTTTGAGATTGTTTGTTTTGAAATTGCTCTTCCTTCCATTCCTGTTGCATATGCTACCAGAAGCTGGTCAGTTTTTCTATTGTTCTTGGTTCTGTCCAGGTAGTAGCGCAATTGTCTGTGTACATCCAAGGTATGCAGCAATCTTTCCCCCCCTGTTCTGTGGGTTGGGGAAGAATGTTGGTAGGTGTATTGCTTGGTTTAATGATACCCTTGAGACCACTTTTGGCATAAAGGTAGGATTAGTTCTCATGGACACTCTATCCTGATGGAAGATAAGGAAGGGCTGTACTGCCATTAATGCCTGTAATTCAGAAACCCTTCTAGCTGAAGTGATTGCAAGCAGGAATGCAGTCTTCCAAGATAAGTACTGTAATTCTGCTGTTGCTGCTGGTTCAAAAGGGGAAGTGTTAACTTTTCTAACACAAAGTTCAAGTCCCATGTAGGCAATGGTGGTTTCCTTGGTGGCTTTACATTTTTAATTCCTCTGAGAAACTGCCTGAGTAGAGGTTGAGAAAAGACTGGAGGATCCATGTTGTATTCTGCTGAAATTGCTGATGCATGAATCTTAATGGAGGAGTAGGACAGACCATTGTGGAAGAGCTCTGCTAAGTATTCCAGGATGTTAGCTATGTTTGCCAATGATGCATCCACTCCTTTTGTTGCACTCCAAATGAGATATCTTTTCCATTTTGCTGAATAAGTTTTCCTTGTTGAGGGTCTGTGAGCCTCCAAGATAATGTCTTTAACCCTTTGAGATAAATCTGGGTTATTACTCCTTATGTAATGTTCCAGGCAGCTAGCTGCAGTGTTTTCAAGTTCGGATGCGGGATTTTGAAGTTGTTCTGTGTTAGCAGTAGAGGTAGGAGGGGTAGAGGCCATGCGTGTTCCCGGGACATACTCCTCAGTAGCGGGTACCAATGTTGCCTCGGCCAATCTGGAGCTATCAAGATGATCCTCGGGTGGTCTTCTTTGATCTTCAGTAGCACTTTGTGCATCAAAGGAAGAGGTGGGAATGCATATGCTGTCAGGTTTTCCCAACTGAAGGATAGGGAGTCCACCTTCCAAGCAAGTGGGTGGTATGTCCTTGTGCAGAATTTTTTCAATTGGTGGTTGTGTGGGGATGCGAACAGGTCTATTTCTGTCAGTCCCCATTTCCTTGTGATGGTTTTGAAGATGTCTGGATGCAGCATCCATTCGTGGGCATCCGTGGTAGTTCTGCTTAAGATGTCTGCTAGTATATTTTCTTTTCCTGGCACGAATATGGCTTGGAACTGAATGTTGAGGCTCAGGGCCACATTCCAGAGGTCCATTGCCATCCGGCATAGAGGATATGAATGTGTGCCTCCCTGTTTGTTGATATACCACATAACTGTGGTGTTGTCCGTCCTTATCAGCAAATGACCCTGTTGTAGAAATGGTCTGAATTGCCTGTTTTACTGCCAGCATCTCTTTTTGATTTATGTGTAGGTTCATCTGGTCTTGAGTCCATAAGCCTTGTATGCACTTGTCCACCATGTGTGCCCCCCAACCGAGGTCTGAGGCATCCGTGGTGACAGTCTGGCTTGGGTGAGGCCTGTGGAAGGGCAGTCCTTTGTTCAATTGACAGGCCTGGGCCCACCACTGGAATTCTTGCTTCAGGCATGGAATTATTGGAATTTTGGTTTCTAGGCTGTGCTTGTGTTGAGACCATAAATTCCTCAGGTACCATTGCAACTTCCTCATATGTAGTCTGGCATGTGGAATTAATATTATGCAGGATGCCATGTAACCCAGGGCTTGCAGGATTTTCCTTGCTGTAAGCTGGTTCTGTGTTAATGCCATGAAATAGAGTGGTAGCTGCTTCTGTTTTTCTGCTGTGAGGAATGCCATCTGGTTTGATGTGTCCAGTTCTGCACCCAGGAAGGTTATCCTTTGGGATGGTATCAGCCTTGACTTTTGTGTTGACTGTGTATCCCAGGGCTTGCAGCAGGTGAATAACCTTTTCCAAATCTTTTGTTAATTTGTCTTTGCTGTCCACTTGTAACAGGCAGCCGTCCAGGTATGGATAAATTTTAATTCCCTGAAGCCTGCAATGAGCAATTACTGATGCCAGGCATTTCGTGAATACTCTGGGCACAGTAGATAAGCCAAAAGGCAATGCTGAGAATTGATAATGCTCTGATCCTGCAAGAAATCTGAGGTATCTTCTGCAATTTTGTCGTATGGGGACGTGCAGGTATGCCTCCTTGAGATCCAGAGTCACCAGCCAAGACTCCTTGCCCAGCATGGGAAGAAGTTGCTGTAGGGTCAGCATTTTGAATTTTGGAACAATGAGATATGTGTTTAGAGCGGACAGGTCGAGGATAGGTCTCCATTGTTTTTCCTTTCTTGGTACTAGGAAAAGCCTTGAATAAAATCCTTGTCCTTGTTCCATAGCCGGTACCTTTTCTATAGCTCTCATCCTTAGTAAGTGGTCTATTTGTTGTAGAGCGTTTATCCTTTGGTTTGGAGGTAGGTTTGGCATTCCTCTCTTCCTTGGAAGAGTATGGAAGTGAAACCTGTAGCCTTTGTCTATTGTCTGTAAAAACCTTTTGTCTTTGGTAATGTAATGCCAATTTACTGAAAATAAGGCTAATTTTCCGCCTAAGGGTGCTGCCAGTTGTTCCCTGGTAGGCGGTTTCAGAGCCAAGTCACTGTGATTGTCCTGTAGAAGTGGTAGTGGCTGGATCTGTGGCCGTAGCTCTCTGGCTGTTAGGCTGCCACTGACGTCCCCTGTAGGCACCTCTGGATTGACCTCTGCCTCTAGGGCGTCTATTTCTGCTTCTCTGTGCTCTGATGGTGTCTGGAAAGGACCAATTCTTGGAAGGCCAGTTCCTACTAAACCTCGGAGGCTGGACCTGTAAGAAATCCTTGACTGTCTGGACAGATTTAGCTTTTTCTTCCACCTTCTTCAACACTTGCTGTGCAGGGGAACCAAACAAACTGTGCTTTTCCATGGGAGCATCTAGAAGCTTTGATTTTACATGGTCTGGTAAGGATTGTTCTTTTAACCATGCATGCCTTCTGATCACTGTACCTGTCATAGCTGATCTAAAGGAAGCCTCCAGTGCATCATAGCCGCATTTTAAGGAATGATTACTGACCTGCTGAGTGTTATGCACCAAATCCTGAAGGGACTTACGGTCTAAAGGTTCAGGAGAGGACATTTTTTTTAGTGAGCTGATCTAACAGAAATTCCTGATACTGAATCATGTGGAATTGACAGTTTAAGGCCCTAGCTGAAAGAGTAGCAGAAGTATAAACTTTTTTACCCCATCTCTCCAATGCCCTAGATTCTCTTTCAGAGGGGAGGGGGTTTTTGGCAGAGGCAACTGCTACAGCTTTGGGGCCCTGTGAAATAGTTTCAGGGTCTGCAATAGGAGCCTTATACAAATGATAATGTGTGTCCGGAACCCTGTAGTATCTCTGTCAGGCTTAGCAGGGGCCGGAGGCAGTGAGTCAGGGGCAGTACAAGCATCATTAAATGCATCATCCACAACTGTAAGTACTGGAGTAATAGCTAAAGGCCTATGCTGTGGTAAATGCAAAAAGGTCCTAAGCCTTTTCCTAGAGTCTGAAAAATCCTGGCCCTGCCATTGAAATTGTTCCCTCATAGCATGCAAGGTTTCCCCAAAAGAAAATTCCTCAGGAGGAGAGGCAGAATGTATGGAATCCTCTGCATCAGAGTCCTCATATGGATAGTAAGGGCCCTCTGGAGGATTTGAATTTTCAATCTGAAGAAACTGGCTCAGGGGGCTCTGCTCTAAGCCTCTTCTCTGGAGGTGGGTGAGAGGCCCTGTCAGGGTGAGACTGGGTTCCCCTGATCAAAGAAATGAGATCCTCTGCTAGACTAAGCATTTGAGTACTAGAGCTAGGCCTGTGAGAGGGGGCTTTAGCAGGCACGGCCTTTGAAGATTTTGCTGCTTTGGCCCTGGCAAAAGCCTTAATTGACATGGATGCAGGGGGCCTAGCAGCTCCACGTGCAGGAGAAGATACATCTAAGGGGATAGTATCTGATAAATCCTGAGAAACTGTAAGAGCAGGAGGATTTTCAGTAGCAGATTCAGCCATGCTGGAAGAGGCCTCGGTAGAAGGAGGCAAGCTTTCGGCCGAAGAACCGCGGACTCGGCTTCAGCCGAAACAGAGACACTTGCGGTTGTCTTAGACGCGGTTTCGGCCGAAACCGCGGACCGCGAGTGTCGGTCCTTTTCCTTACGCTTTTTAGCTAAATGTGAAGTCGGAGTCTCCGACGGCATGATATAAGCAAAAGCGGAGCCGAAAAACTCCTCTGCAAACTCCGACCGACGTCTAAGTGTTTGTCGGTTGAAGGAAGCACAGGCTAGACAAGCTGCTACGTCGTGGTCTGGGCCTAAACAAGGTAGGCAGTAAGAGTGGAAATCTTTATGAGATATTTGTTTCCCACAAGTTAAACAGTTATTCACTTTTTCTGACATCGGCTGAGGCAAGAAAGAGTCCCCAACGGGGTACTTAGCTTTTTAGAAGTCTTCGGTAGTAGTAATCTCTGGTTCTGACCGACCGGCACTTGCGAACAGCTTCTGCTTCGGGCGCCAAGCGGCAAGAAAGATTGAGGAAAATGGCGTCGGCTGATGCCTTTATACCCGCAGAACTGCAGCTATGACGTCGGGTGAAGTGCGACATCAGCCGAGGCCAGACCCAGACTTTGGAATCTGGCCGACCGAAGGGCTGCCTGAGGCCAGGACAACCCATTTGTTAGGACTGCAGATGCATCCTTGAAGGACATCATCTGCTCCGCTAAAGAAGAATTCGGAGACCACTCGAAAGGCATTAGAATATAGTCCTGCTCAGTTTGTTGGATTGACCCGGAATGTGCGTTGCTACCAGAAAATGGCTGGAGAGCGCCATTCCATTCCCCCACACTCATGGCCTCAGCCATTCCCCCACACTCATGGCCTTGCGACAAAGGGAGTAAGACCTGGTTCCTCCCAACTTGCTGATGTGCCAGACCACCGACGTATTATCTGTCTGAATTGCAATCTTTCAGAGAGGAAGGCAGGCATGAAGGGCCTGCAACGCTGATAAGACCACCCTCATCTCTAGAACACTGACATGCAATTAGGTCCCATTCAGGGACCACGTGCCTTGGATTGCCCTGCCCAAGCAATGCCCCCCCAACCCTAGTTAGGAGGAGTCAGTGGTCACCATGGTTGGGGAGGGGCTGCAATAAATGTTATGTCCCTCTACTAGCTCCAGGGAGCATATCCACCATAGGCTCATAGGTTTATACTAGGCCATCTTCCCTAAGGCATTTATAAGCCTAGCCCAGAGTTTTTGTGGCTTACGCCACCCCTTATGTTAAAAAATACTGTGCCCATTAGTTTGTTGTGCCTCTGTCCAGCAGTGACACAGAGATGATTCCCAGGGTAAACCTACGATCTCCCATCCACCGGTCAAGATTTCTCTTGAACAGAGCCAGCGAGGTGCTCTGCCTCACATGGACCGGGATTTTATCCCACAACATAGGGAGTCCCTGGGTGACAAATCTATCCCTCCAGCATGTCCTACTTATATCTGTGCTAAGGCTTAAGTCGCTTGCTCTAGTGGATCTGGTAGATTTGGATTTTTTGAGGTGGAGCATGCCCATTAATTCCGGGTTGGACATGGCCTTGTATGTCAGGCACAGGTCAACTCTGAGCAGACTGTATGCGACTGAATAGAGCTGGAGTTTCTTCAGTCTGGCAGCATAGGGGCATTGTACTCTATCATTGGTCTGATAAGTGAAGAGTACAGGGGAACAATGACCTCACTTGATCTGGATGTGAATCCCTTCATGATCAGGTGGGCAATGTAGAAGGTTTTTCTAACCACTTTAGCAATGTGAGTGTCAAAAGAAAGGCCACTGTCAACCTGGGTCCCCAGGTCCCTGATAACCTCTTCTGTGCTTAGTGGATTGCCACCTATATGGTAGCTTGGGGTTACCTTGTTTTTCCCGAAGGGTATGACTATACATTTTTTGGCATTTAACTTCAGGCCATGGCTCTGGCACCAGCTATCAGTTTCCGTGAGACCCCTCTGAAGGATATCTGTGTCCGATGTACTTTCCACTATGGCTCCCAGTTTGCAGTCATCTGCAAACTTCGTCAGCCATAGTCCTCCTATGTTAACCTGTACTTCTGAGAAGTAGATGCCGAACAGGGGGCCAAGGACTGAGCCCTGTGGGACACCACTTGTGACCGGCTTGGAGTATGACATGGCGCCAGCTACTCTAACCCTGTGGGTTCTGTCCTTTAGCCAGTTTGCAACCCATCTTGTGACATATGGGTTTACATTTAAGCTGGTAAGTTTCTCTACAATACCCAAGTGGGGTATTGTGTCGAAAGCTTTTGCAAGGTCAAGGTAGGCTGTATGGACTGCCTTTCCCTCATCAATGGCCTTGGTGACTGTTTCGAAGAAGTCGACTAAGTTCAAAAGGCATGACCTGCCCTTGACAAAGCCAAACTGGGTCGGGTCCAATGTCTGCAAGTCCCCTATGTCTTTGTTTATGAGTTCCATTATGATCCTCTCCATAGCTTTGCAGACCAGGCTTGTTAAGCTTATGGGGCGGTAATTACCAGGGTCCGTAGAGGCACCGCCTTTGTGGAGTGGGACTACAGTTGCCGTACGCCACTCCTTGGGCACGTATCCTGTGGTAAGGCTAAGATTAAACAGCTGCCTTATGTGCGGGTTTAGTTCCTCATTGAGTTCGTGTAGCACACAGCCGGGGACACCATCCGGTCCCATTGATGCTGTGTTTTTAGCTTTAGAGAGAGCATCTTTCACCTGCGCATTGGAGATGTCTGGGAGGCTGCACTCCGCTGGGATAGTTATCTCTCCTTTTGGGGGGGGGGGGAGAGGGGGTCTGCACTGAACCTGTCTGCCAGTATGTTGGCAATGTCTGTGGGTTCAGTGATTTTTGTACCATTTTGGACTAATTCTGAGCATATCTGTGAGTTTCCACCCAAGTTTCTAACATAGCTGAAGAAGGTCTTATGATTGTCTTTTGAATCTATGGCAATTTTTCTCTCAAAGTTGGCCTTGGTTGATTTTATGAGTACTCGTATTTTTTTTTTTACTAATAATGATCAAAGGTGTCTTCTCTTTTATGGATTTTGCTCTATCATGTAACAGCTTTCTCCTCTTATTGTAAAGTTTGTTTATGGCTGGGGTCCACCAGACTAGACGTTTGCCCTTGGTGGAAAGAGTCTTGGTTTTATTAGGGAGTGTAGTGTATAGGAGCTAGCAAGTTAGGCTGGTGCACGGCAAGAGCACTTGTTAGACCCAAAATCAGAAAAAAGGCCAGCACCAAGGAAGGTTCAAAAGTAGTTTAATAAAACTGAAACTAGACCGGTTTCAGCAGCAAGGCTTTCATCAGTAGTATAGTCAGCAAAAAGCACTTAGTCATCATCTTATATAATGTTCTCTAAGGCATCTATATGACATCACTTCCTGATAAGTCAAAAATGCAAACAAGGCAAAAGTAATTGAAAAATACAATCAAGGCAAAAGTAATTGAAAAATACATAGTTCAGTAAACAAAAAAGTTTGCCTAAGTTGCATGCATATCTCCAGATTATAATGAAAAATCCAAAGAGACACAGTATACTGGTATATCAATGATAATAAACAAACTTAATAAAAAACATACAATAAAGGGTAAATGCCCCAAAATTAAACCCGAAACAAAAGTCAGGTTATAAGAATTCTGGTGTTGAATACCAGCCACAGTATCCTAAAATGAGCTGAAATGCAAAACCTAAGCAATGCAACCTGATAAGAAATAAGTACATATACGTAATGCAAGTGATGGTTAATTACAAATTATAATTTATCATTTAATCCAGGAGGGAAAAGCCCCCCAAGTTTAATGATCCACCTTTTTCTTTGGTATTTAGGATATCATGCCAACCTGTTTTAAAAGATCGATTCCTATGATATGATCAATGATGGTGAATGTAAATTTGGCAGTGGGATGTTTGATAACATGTCTATATAGTGCATTAGTTAATCTTCTGTTTCTAATGTCACCAAGGTGTTCAGAGATCCTGACACGAAACTGTCTAGACGTTTGGCCAATATAAAATGCATGACATGTACATGTGGCAAGATAAATAATCCAGTCTGAACTGCAGTTACCAAAAAACTGTATGTCGTATATTTGTCCAGTGTTCCTACTAGTGAAAGAAGTAGTTTTGAAAATATAGTTACAAAAATTGCAATGTCCACATGGATAAATGCCTGAAAGTTTATCTCCAGTAAGTGTTCTTTGAGTTGGAGTGTGATCCATGACCCTGGTTTTTTTATAGTGTGAAAATAGATTCCCTAAAGTTGATATACCAGTATACTGTCTCTCTTTGGATTTTTTCATTATAATCTGGAGATATGCATGCAACTTAGGCAAACTTTTTTGTTTACTGAACTATGTATTTTTCAATTACTTTTGCCTTGATTGTATTTTTCAATTACTTTTGCCTTGTTTGCATTTTTGACTTATCAGGAAGTGATGTCATATAGATGCCTTAGAGAACATTATATAAGATGATGACTAAGTGCTTTTTGCTGACTATACTACTGATGAAAGCCTTGCTGCTGAAACCGGTCTAGTTTCAGTTTTATTAAACTACTTTTGAACCTTCCTTGGTGCTGGCCTTTTTCTGATTTTGGGTCTAACAAGTGCTCTTGCCGTGCACCAGCCTAACTTGCTAGCTCCTATACACTACACTGATTTTCGTTTGTGCTGGCTGTTGGCGTTTGGGAGTTCTACCATTCAGCTAGTCATATTTTTTGTGGATTGCTTAGGATTTTTCATCCTGGACATCGTTATTTTCGGATGCATGGCATCTACATCGCTTTTTAAAGGATTGACTTTGGTCATCCTTTTTGGTTTTGTTGGATTATCATGTTTATCTAAGTTAACAAGTGAGTATATTGGATCCATTAACGCTGTTGAGTTTATCGTTTGCTACACGTGGTTGCAAGTGTTTTTCCACCATCTTCGGATTGGGATTTGTTTTTCAAGATCGTTGTGGTTTCCATACTGTTTTTGGACATATCAGGACTTCGAGGATCGATTTGGCCTTTTTGGACATTGTTTGGAACAACTTTTTAAGGGTCCTAATACATTTCAAACTTCATCTTTCCAGGTACTGTTCTTGACATCTATTTTTGGATTAATTTTCATTGGTAATTGTTTTACCATAATGAAGAAATTTTCTGTGACAATCATTTAACTGTCTGGATGGTGTTGTTAAGTCGTTTTTTCTTGAACACTGGACTTTAGAGAACTGTTGTAGCACAATATAACAGTGCCATTTTTTCAGGACTTTTCATGTATGTGTTCTTAGTTTATAACACGTGTATATTTCATATTTTGCCTAGTCGTTTTCTTTTTTATACTGGATTTCTGAGTACTGTTGTAGCACAATACAACATTGCTATTTTTTCAAGGACATTTCATGTATGGGTGCTCATTTTGTAATATGTGCATAATTTTATTTTATTTCATTTGATTATGATGAACTAGCCATTGTTATATACACTAGGTTGATACAATATTATTGCTTATATCTGTTCATTCCTATGTTCCTACTGATTCATGTTTTGTTTTACATTTGAGTCAATATTGGTCACATATCTTGAGGGCTTTTGTTTTGTTTGCCCAGTGTTGCACTCAGGTCTTCTTTTAGAATAATTGCTGGGTATACAGTGCTGACAATAATCATCTGTACATTTATACCTTTGATAACAATTTCATCTGAGGACTGTATTGAACAATTATTGATTTCTTAATATTGTTATCTGATTTAAATAAGGTGCATAAGTGTGTCTGGCTTAAATTCATTACATATTGGTATACTCCATATGGATTTAGCCACCTCTGAACAACTGTAGGTTGTGCATTACTCAGAACATTGCATTTTAGACATTACAGGCCTTTGACTTTTTGGTCTGTATAGCATTTTTGCCTAGGTGCTAGGGTTAATTATTCCCCTATATATAGGGTTACATTTGCCATTTATTCTGGCTTCAACTTCTTTGTGACTCTGATTGTGATTTTCTGTTTTGGACTTATTCGTGATTTGCCAATTCAACCCTTAAGAATATTTTTATATCTTCTTCCTCCGGTTCATTGCAACTTATTGTCATGGATCTCAGTAAATTGTTATCTGGTTTATGCTCCGACAAGGATGACTTAAAAATTTTTGGCATAGGAACTGAACATACAGAAAAGGTGGATTTGGTAATCATGGATCCAGTTGACGGTTGCGAAAACTTATTCTTTCAATTAGGTAAACAAATTAAGATGCTTAGAACAAACATTTGGCACAGTAAATTGTTTAAAGCTTACCAAATACAGAATATATCCCCTAGAGGATTGAGATGTAAAATCCAACCACTAGTGGGCACACCGGATGAAACTCTGTTGAAAGATTGGCAACAAGCACAACAGGAGGCTGCCATGATTAGAGTTAACATTTTGGCCTCTTTCTATGAGAGAACAATACAGAGTAATATTATTGAAGTAGAAAAACATGTAACAACCTGAAACGGTTTGAACATGAGGCTAGTTTTCAGGGTTGTCTTGGCAAATTATCTAAAGAAATCTCTATTTTGGAAAATAACCTTAAGAAAAAGAAATTGCACAAATTTGCCCGGGATAAGGAAGATTATGATAGGGGCAAACAATTTGATTCACAAAGGGGTGTGAGGTTTGCTCATGGTACCAAGAATGCTTCATTTATACGCAAAAAGACCAAGGTCTATTTTAAAAAGACTGGGCCTAGCTTTATTACCTCTGGTGAGGATTCTTCGACTACTGATACTGAGACACCTAATATTGGTGATTCTCCAAATGCTAAAAGGGGTCGAAGGACTGAGGTCCCTTTAGGGGGAAAAAACACAGGGCAGGAAGGAAACACAGAGGTCAAAACTTAGAAGAGCTCTTCATGTCGATAGTGAAGTAAATCATTCATGTACTAATGTTTTAAATATTTCAAGTCATATTTTGACTGATGATCAATATTCCCTTCTTAATAAAGGCCTTGGTTTCATACCTGTTTTTTCACTGATGAAAGTATTTTGGTTTCTGATACAATGGATTTTTGTAGGAAAATTAACTTGAAATTATTTTTCAACAACAAGATCAAACTGACAATGCTCAAAGATCATCTGATTTTAGATTTCACAAATCTACATTTAACCCTCCCATGGATAAACATGTTGCTGTTTTCCAGCAGGCGGTTATAAAGGATATACACTTCAATTTGGGTTCTGTTGACACTATAAAGCATAACATGTCTAGGAAGGAACAAATAGCACTCACACAACTCAGAAACAATACGGATATTGTTATTATTTCTGCCGACAAAGGTGCGGTGGTGGTGATGGATACTGAGTATTATGTGAATGAAGGTCTTAGACAACTTTCCAACCATCATCATTACATGAAGATGGAGATTGATCCGACTCCAGGTTTTGCCTTGGAAATTAATGAATTTTTGGAAAAGGCTGTAGAATCTGGAATTATCTCTGATAAAACCAAAACTCATTTGACGGTTAAGGATCCTACGAAACAACAACTCTATCTACTTCCTAAGATTCATAAGTCCATTGATCAGCCACCAGGCAGACCGATTGTATCTGGCATTGGGTCACTCACTGAACCCTTGTCTGTTTTTCTAACTGAAAAATTGAAACCACTGTTAACATGTGTTAGAGCAAGAATCAAGGACACGACTGAATTTTTGCAGATAGTCTCAGAGTCTCAATTGGACCCTGAATGGCTTATGTGTACCCTTGATGTATCCTCGCTTTATACCAGCATCCCTCATTGGGCGGGTATTAATGCCTTGGAATACTGGCTAAATAAAACCAATTTATACCCCCCAGGGATGAACACCTTATTGTTGTGTATGGCTGAACACATTCTAACTAAAAATGTTTTTTATTTCCAACAAAACTGCTATTGGCAACTACAGGGTACGGCTATGGGTGCATCCTTTGCACCCATCTATGCTGATCTTTTTATGGGCTACATGGAAGATATGATTTTATATGACCCTTTGCACAACATATATCTACCTGAGATTGATATATGGAGAAGATACCTGGACGACTGTTGGCTTATATGGAAAGGAGGTGAGGAATACCTCCAGGAATTTATTCAACATTTGAATGGGAACATCTGGGGTATCGAATTCACTGTGGAATATAATAGGAGTGCAATCAGTTATTTGGATGTCAATTTAATTCGACAGGAGGATAACACTCTTAGAACGTCTGTACACAGAAAATTCTCACAATATAATACCCTTCTACATGCTGATAGTTTTCATCCGTAACATATTATTCGGAACATACCGAAATCACAGTTTGTGCGGATGAAAAGGATTTGTTCCTCAGTGGATGATCTTCAGAGTCATCAAATGGATCTAACCAAGAGATTTTTGTCCAGAGGTTATTCCACTCGTACTATTGAGTCAGCAGTCCAATTTAGTAATGCTAAATCCAGGGATTCTCTTCTACAATACAATACTAAAACTCATAATGAGGAATCAGATGTATGTAGATTTGTCACCACTTATGGCAGGAATAGTGCCAATTTAGTAAATATTATTAATACTCACTGGAATATATTGAATTCTCATCCATTGTTGGAAGATTATCTGGGAGAACGATGTTATTTTTCCTATAGGAAAGGCAAAACTTTAGGGAATCTATTTTCACACTATAAAAAAACCAGGGTCATGGATCACACTCCAACTCAAAGAACACTTACTGGAGATAAACTTTCAGGCATTTATCCATGTGGACATTGCAGTTTTGTAACTATATTTTCAAAACTACTTCTTTCACTAGTAGGAACACTGGACAAATATACGACATACAGTTTTTGGTAACTGCAGTTCAGACTGGATTATTTATCTTGCCACATGTACATGTCATGCATTTTATATTGGCCAAACGTCTAGACAGTTTCGTGTCAGGATCTCTGAACACCTTGGTGACATTAGAAACAGAAGATTAACTAATGCACTATATAGACATGTTATCAAACATCCCACTGCCAAATTTACATTCACCATCATTGATCATATCATAGGGAATCGATCTTTTAAAACAGGTTGGCATGATATCCTAAATACCAAAGAAAAAAGGTGGATCATTAAACTTGGGGGGCTTTTCCCTCCTGGATTAAATGATAAATTATAATTTGTAATTAACCATCACTTGCATTACGTATATGTACTTATTTCTTATCAGGTTGCATTGCTTAGGTTTTTGCATTTCAGCTCATTTTAGGATACTGTGGCTGGTATTCAACACCAGAATTCTTATAACCTGACTTTTGTTTCGGGTTTAATTTTGGGGCATTTACCCTTTATTGTATGTTTTTTATTAAGTTTGTTTATTATCATTGATATACCAGTATACTGTGTCTCTTTGGATTTTTTCATTATAATCTGGAGATATGCATGCAACTTAGGCAAACTTTTTTGTTTACTGAACTATGTATTTTTCAATTACTTTTGCCTTGATTGTATTTTTCAATTACTTTTGCCTTGTTTGCATTTTTGACTTATCAGGAAGTGATGTCATATAGATGCCTTAGAGAACATTATATAAGATGATGACTAAGTGCTTTTTGCTGACTATACTACTGATGAAAGCCTTGCTGCTGAAACCGGTCTAGTTTCAGTTTTATTAAACTACTTTTGAACCTTCCTTGGTGCTGGCCTTTTTTATTAGGGATTGCCTGATCCATGCAGTCCTGGAGGTGTTCGTAGAAGGCATTTGTAAGGGCTTCCGCAGCTTGGGTTGTGGTTTCCACTGGCTCGGGGGCCTTGAAGGGTACCACACCAGTCTTGAGTAGTGTGAAGTTTGCTTTAGAGAAGTTCTTCACTGTGGTCTTTTTTGTTTGGGGTGGGGGCGGGATGTGGATATCCAGTGAGATTAGTTTATGATCTGATCTCACCAATGAGGGATATACTTCCGGTGTGGAGCATTTTGTCCCCATGTTTGTGATGATGAGATCTAGTATATTTTCTCCTCTTGTGGGAACGGTGACTAGTTGTTCCATGGCATTTGAATTTATGAACTCCAGGAACCTTTGGGCTAGAAAGTTTGGGCTTGAGTAATGTTCCCAGTCTATATTCGGTAGTTGAAGTCACCCAATATAATGGTGTTTGGAGATACATTTATACCCTCCAGTGTCTTCAAGAAGGCTGTGTGGGGTTCCTGAGTTTGAGAGGGTGGCCTGCAGCATGCTACAAATTGTAGAGCAGTTTTGCCTATGGTTAATTGCACCTGGATGGTTTCCGATGCTTCGTGCGTTGCCACCAACCTGGAGGTGTGGGTATCCTTGATGAATATGGATACACCCCCTCCTTTTGTGGTGTGGTCCGGGTTTTGGGGCCGGAACGCATGATATGAGGTAAAACCTGATAGTGCCGGGGTGCTCTCAGGAGCCTTGAACCAGGTTTCAGTCACAGCACAGACATAGATGTTCTCCATACTGAGAAGGGCCTGGAGTGCGTGCATTTTGAGATTTAGATTTCTGGCATTGAGCAGCATTACCCTTAGTTTCTTCCCATTTTTGTTTTCTAGGGTGGTAGGTTTAGAAGTTGAGCCTTGCCTAAAAAAGGCACTATGGGGGTGGCAAGAGCCTTAGCCAATATCCGGAATCCCAGGGGTGACAGGTGCAAACAGTCCCTTGCGAAGCAGCGTGGCTTGTCAAGCATGTCATCCCAGACAGACACTGGATCCCCTTTGAATGACACCAGAAATTAAGCCAATTGTTAAAGCTGATCATCTTGTCTCTATGTTGTGGCATCATTCTTGGTGAAGGAAGGATGCTGCTCAGGGTCAGGGTCATACCTGCCTGGGCTACATAATCAGAGAGCTCCTCTATGTCTCTTTTCATGTAGTCCAGGGAGGTACGTCTCAGGTCGTTCACACCAGCATGGACAATGACTGTCACATTTGTACTTGCTGTGGAGTGACCCGAGTGCTTGTGTTATGTGGTGGATTCTAGCGCCCGATAGGCAGCTTACTGTGACCCTCTCCTTGTTCAGCCTGGTGAGTGGGACGTCAGTGTGTCTGACTATGGAGTCACCTATGACAAGTATGTTTGGTGTTGTATTTGGCCTTAAGGGCTGTGACTGCTTTGCACACTGATTTTGTGTTTTGTGTTGCCTGTGGTGTGTCATGAGGTGTCGGTTGCTTGGGTGTCTGCTTTGGAGGCCTCTGCTGTTTAGGTAAATTTTTGCTCAGAGCCTCCGAGTATGTCTTTGTGTGTGTTTGATTCATTGTTGTGATAGCTTTATGTGAGACTGGTTTTGTGGTGTGTGTAGTTGCCTTCTCCTCCTGTCTGGTCTTGCCAGTCCTGAGTTGAGAGAGCTCAGCCTCCAGTTTGGCTAAACAGCTGCATCTCTCGCAAGTATTTGTGTTATGTGGGAGGAGGAGAGGGTTGTCTGTGTACATGACGCAATTGTAACATTGCCTCAATATTCCCAGATTCACCAACGGCCCTTCGACATGCTAAGTTTGGGGTGTAACTGAATGAGAGAGGACTTAGTAAGGAAGTGGGTACTCCTGGGGGGGGGTGTTCGCTAGTGAGGGACTTTGTATAATACAGAAGTGCTAAGCCTGAAAAGAAGATGCTTTTAAGACAAGTGCTGAGCTTTTTTTTTTTTTTTTTTTTTGGAGGGAAAAAAAAAAAAAAGCTTTTTAGGAACAAGTGTTGCGCTTTTTAGTTAAGGGATATACTGTTTAGATTACTAGTAGAGCAGTTCTAAGGGAAAAAATGAACAGACTTTATGGAGCCAGAAAAAGTTTAACCTTGTTAAACCAGCGCTGCCCGATGCTGCTCTAGTGGCAACTCCGCGCTAAATCACACTAAAGCGTGCTTGATAGCAGGGGCTGGAAGAGCCAGGAATTGACCCAATACAGCCAATAAAACTACAGTTTCAAGTCAGTAACCACTCCCACGGGGGGCAGGGGAGCTGCTCAATGTTTTTCACTGCCACTGATCAGAGAGACTTTCCTTTAGCCCAAGCAAAAATGGCCTCACAGAAACTTACAAACAGTCCAGGAACAGCAAGCCTGTAACTTTAAATCTCAGAAAAGTGGGAAAAAAGCAAGATTTTTTTTTTTTGTTTTTTCAGAGATAGCAGAGGTTCACAAGTAATATCAAGTTATAACAGTGCAGTAAATGACCCCACACAGTGCTAGGTCAAAGACAAGTTTTGAGAAAAAACGATTTTAAAATTAAGTGCATAACAGGAAATTCAGTAAACAGCTTTTGGTTGTGCTCTAAATACAGCTACTAATGCAGAAATCAAGTTTAACAAGCCAGAAAATGCTCAAACTAGGCAACTATGCAGAAAAACTTAGCAAATAAACAGAGAAAAAATACTTAAAATCTCAAAAGTGGCTCCCTTCTTCTCTCAGCATTTTCTCCTCTTGGTGGGTGCTTCACCAACAGCCAACAAGCCCGAAAAGATGCCAAACCCACGAGGCAACTAGGTTTTAAGAGAGGAAGATGAAGGCGTTTTGGAAATGACCCCTACTGGTCAATAAAACTACAGTTTCATAGGAGGGACTTCCTGCACGCATTGCTTATGTGAATAGGATGGGTCAACGGCAGATCTAAAAAAAGGACCATTGGACTGCTCGCGTCCACTGCAGAACCCGCATATGAAGACGAGCACAGGGAAGAAGAGTAATGGTGGCTGCCATGGAACCCATGGCTCTTAAAACTGCCTTGAAGTTCAGATACATGAAGTCATAGGTGTCAGACTCACTCTGGAGTTAGAAAGACCTTGGTTTTTAGAAAGACCTTGGTTTTTGAAACGTAAAGAAGTCTCACTCCTATGTAGTTAAAGACCTGAATGTGGTCTAGAGAAGACTTGGATATGTTGATTGTGATGCCCAGCAAGTCTGACAATTTCAGGAAATAGTCTCTGGCCTGACAAAGTAGATGTCTGGTGGGAGTGGCAAGGAGCCAATTGTCCAGGTACAGGTAGATCTGTATCCCCTGAAGCCTCAGGTGAGCCGCTACTACTGCCATGACCTTAGTGAACACCCTGGGGACTGTGGTGAGACCAAAGGATAGGGCTTGGAAGTGACGGTTATTGGCCCCTAGCCAAAAGCAGAGAAACCTCCTGGAGAATCTGTGCATTTTGATGTAGTACGCACCCTGGAGCTCTACTGAGCACATCCTGTCATTATCCTGCAGGTAAGGCAGGATGGACTGTAGAATGACCATCTGGAACTTTTGTATGGCAAATGACCGGTTTAGAGTGAAGGATTCAGAATAGGTTTTAGGTCCCACATCTTTTTTGTTACCAAAAAGAACCTGGAATAGATGCCTGATCCAGACTGATCTAAGGAGACTGACTGGATGACTTGGCAGCTTTTTTTTTTTTTTTTTTTTTATTTAGAGTGCTGCTGCCTCCCTTTGCACAGGTGGAAGGCCCGGGAGGAGTTTTGGTGAACGGGAGGAGTAAGAAAGGGGATTGCATACCCTCTTTGATATTATCTGAAGCACCCAACGGTCTGATGACACGGACTCGCATGCCATCATGTGCATCGAAAGGTGACCCCCCCCCCCCAACTGCCTCCAGAGCAGAGCAGTCGGCAGGGCTGCTGCATGGGCCTGTCTGAGAATGATTTGAGACCCAAAATTTCTCAGACCCCCCCCCCCACCTTTGGGCCGGCATCTGTCCTGCCCCTCTGCCTCTCAGGGGAGGCGAGTCCCAAGTGTCCCGGGAATACTGAGACGTCCGGAACCACATCTTTTGCCCCCTCCGATACCTGGAGAAGCATCTTTGGGGGTCAGAGAAGCGGATTCCGATGGCAGACAGTGTCTTCCCAGCCTTCTCACACTGGACTAAAACAGTCGTCCCAAACAAGGAAGAAACATCGTAAGGGGCATTCGCAAGACACGCCTTAAAAGGTTCCGTGAATTGACAAAGCCTAAGCCAGGCGTGTCACCTCATGACACCGGACCCGGCAGCCCTCGCTGCTCCTTCAGCATGTGAGGAGGCGCATGATGTATTTGCAACTTGGAGAGAGTGGCCATCCTCGCAGAGAATGTGCGTTTATCCTCCGGAGACATGAAATCTGGGGGAGACTCTGAGCTCCTTGACGAGGTCTTGCTGCAGTCTAGTAACGTGGGCCAAGTAATTCAGTGTCCTTATAGAAAAGGTGGCTGAAGCATATGTCCGCTTTCCCAGACTATCCATCGTCCTGGACTCTGTCGGAGGGATGGACTGTACTTTTCTGGGCTAGTTCTTAGTGTCTGCCGTTACCCACCATGGTGTCCACTGGGGACGCCTTGTTCCAACGGTCTACTGGAGGGCTCAAGATCATATCAGGGCACCTGGGGATTGGCTCCACTGTGTCCAGCTCCTTCCGTGGCCTGGTGGTAATAAGGTCCACCAAGGGATCCACTGGGGGGGCACCCAGGAGGTAGATTGGCCAGTGTCGAAGGCCTCCAGGAACACAGACTCATCCGAGGAAAGTTTGGGGCGGACCAACCCACTCGCTGACACAAGATTTCCATGAGATCTCCAAAGGAGACATCGTTGGGGGGTGATCTGAGGGAACCTTCCCCTTCTTCCTAGTCGGTAACCTCAGTGAGGGATTCTGGGGAGGAGTCCAGGTGGCTCCTTTTGCACATTCGTTTGGGAGGGATATCTTCAGTGGGACACTCTGGAAACTGCTTGCAAACTACTTGTGATTCCTCGAGGGATCTGGGGCATATCTAACATGGGCTGTCCCTGCATGGGCAAAATGGCTGAAGACATATCCAGAGGTGAGGGAGTCTGGGCAGAATCAGTCAGGGGCCTTGATCCTCTGTAGAGAACCCTCTCCACCACGTCAAAAGCCAAAGGAAAGCGAGCCTACTGAGAAACTGGCAAGGAAACTGCTAGAGCTGGAGCAGGGATCGGAGCAGAGCCTGACTGAGCAGATACACCAAGGTGTAGGCCTTGACCGGACAGCGGAGCCAAAGGAGAAAGACCCAACACCTCGGGTGAGACGCCCAAGGCTTCAGCTCCAAGAGCCGCTCAGGCCCAAACCAGTCGGACCCACATGCTAAAGGAAATGACAGGCATAGAGGTACATGGTGCCATCAGCGCCGACCCCCCCCCCCCCCGACTCCAGGACCTCTCTGATCGAAGAACTTAAGATACCAGGGGTCAGACCGGAGGAGGTGGTATGGGGCAAAGAAAGGAAGTGAGCTCCTCCCTCTGAAGGGAGAGGGGGCTGGGAAGACCACCATCTGAATCTGGTGCGAATAAACCTTCACATCATTTTGTCCAGGTCTGCTTCAGATAGACTTTGGGTGGACCGCAACGAGGGCCACTTATGCCAGCCGGGAGGGTTGGTGCATGGAGGCCCTGGAAAGAGGTCCAATCTCCTCAGTCTCCGGTAAAAATCTCGGTAAATCTCAGAGATTGGAGCCAAGGAGAAGCTAGCCTGGAAAAAGCTGTCTGTTTAGCGGGAGGACTCGCTGGATCAGACCTGTCCAGGGATCTCTTCCTCCCTTTGACTCTCTCTCTCTCTGCTCCTCTCATTTTCAGACTCCCTATCCACAGGCCTCTGTCCAGGAGATTGGAGTCCCAGCCTGGAAGAGGAGGAGACTGAAGTTGAAGGTGCAGTCCACGGCCATGACTTGCAAAGACGACGCAGCCACCTCTGTAGCAGGGAGAATGCCCTTGAGGATCAATTTTGACCTCGATCCTTTAGGGCCCTGGGGTTGAACCCCACACAAACAGGGCAGTTCAAAGAAAGATGTGCTTCCCCCAGAGAACCATCTGCTGGGGACAACTTATGGCCACACACTGTGCATTTTCTACAAATCAGCTTGGCCTGATCTGCCATATCCAACACAAACTTTGTTGCATCGTACCTTCTAAACTAAAAAGAAGTAAACTAAACTACCCAACACTCCCACACACTCGCAAGGAGCAAGACAGATGAGGTCTATTCTACCTACAACACAGGAAACGCGACAAAACAAGGGAAGGCAAGGGACAGTAGGAAGCCTGCCTACACCAACAGCAACTCAAACACCCACAGAAACAGTACAAAAAGTGCCTACCATGCCTGGAGCTGTAGAGCACAAAACCACGGCAAACAAGATCGGAGGGAAATAAGGAGATGGAGGGGTGTTATGGGTAAGGGGAAGAGCTTGCAGCTCAGATCAGATTCTAGTGAAATTGATCAGACAACCCACAGGGTGATGATCAAATGAAGTTAACTACTTCAGGTCTGCTGATTTCCTCAAATTTTTGGTTCTATGTAGATAAAGCCTTAATTGGTCTGAACATCCAAAATGTGCAACATATAATCTCCTTTATTAGAAAAAATTGAAAGGAAAAGTGAAAGGTTGATAATCTGATTAATGTTGGATTCTGACACCTCCTTGGGAAGAAAGAAGGGATTGATTCAAAAGGGTACCTTGTCTTTAAGAAAGCTCAAAACAAGGAGGCTTGGAATATAGGGCCTGTATTTCTGTAACTCTAGCAGAGGAAATGGCCACTAAAAAGTTTCTTGGGTCAAAACTTTTAGTGCACACTTAGCTGATAGTTCAAATAGAGATTCTGTCAAGGATACTTAAATTCCAAGTGGGTTCTTTTAATGGGGATCAAAGAAAATAAAATAAAATATCCTCTTAGAAAGGTTTTACAAAGCTTGGAAAAAGCCAAACATCATTAACTCCTATATGAAAAAGTATAGGTTGGCTGCCATCTCCAGTTAACACCTGGTTGAAAATTGCAGCTAAAAATTCAACAACTTTAGGGACTGATGCTGAAAAGGGATCAGTGTCTTTTTGCTACACCCAACACACAAATCTTTTCCATTTACTTGTAAACAGTTCTAGTAGAAGATTTATGGGAGGATAAAAAGAATGTGGTGGACAGAGGAGGGGAGCCTGAGTTGTCAAGTGGAGAAACCATGCAGTAAACATTAGGCCTGGAATGCCCAGATGCATCATATGTCTACTGGGCGAGACAGAAGGTCTGGAACTGTATAAAAAAATCCATGGTGGGCAAAACAGATGAGGCCAAAGAAAAGGAAACCAAATATGATCAGGCCAATAAGGGGCAATGGGGATAACTGTTCTTTAATCAAGATGCTTTCTGAAGAAATCTGGGGATTAGAGGTAGGTATAAATAAGACCAGGGGGGGCCAATCATGAAGTACTGTCCCTTTGTTGACGCTCCTAGCAGGGAGATCATGGCAAAGAGCCTGCTGCACTTCCTGTTGAGGGGAAATGTAAAGACTGCAGCATGGTTGTCCCCATTGTTGGAAAATCCTTTCCACAACCTTCATATTGAAGGACCATTCGTGAGGAATTATAACAGTCAGTTACTTATGTTTGCAGATGACACTGATCTGTAGTGAGAGTAGGGAACAGGTGGAGACGACCCTGGAGAGATGGAGATGTGCTCTATAGAGAAGAGGAATGAAGGTCAGCAGGACTAAGACAGAATATATGCGTGTGTGAACGAGAGGGAGGATGGAGGAATGGTGAGGATGCAAGGAGTAGAGGTGGCGAAGGTGGATGAGTTTAAATACTTGAGTCAATTGTTCAGAGTAACGGTGAGTGTTTAAGAAGGGTGAAGAAGAGAGTACAGGCAGGATGGAGTGGGTGGAGAAGAATGTCAGGACTGATTTGTGACAGACTAGTATCTGTAAGAGTGAAAGGGAAGGTCTACAAGAGGGTAGTCAGACCAGCTGTGTTATATGGGTTGGAGACAGTGGCATTGACAAAAAGGCAGGAGCTGGATGTGGCAGAATTAAAGATATTAAGATTTGCACTAGGTGTGACGAGGGTGGACAGGATTAGGAATAAGTACATTAGAAGGTTTGGAGACAAAGCCAAAGAGGCACGATTACATTGGTTTGGACATGTGCTGAGGAGAGAAGCTGAGTATATTGGGAAAAAGATGCTAAGGATGAAGCTACCAGGTAGCAGGAAAAGAGGAAGGCCTAAGATAAGGTTTATGGATGTGGTGAGAGAGGACATGCAGGTGGTTGGTGTGACAGAGCCAAGATGCAGAGGACAGGAAGAAATGGAAACAGGTGATCTGCTGTGGCGACCCCCAACGGGAACAGCCGAAAGAAGATGACGTAATTGCATTTGTTTACTGGGATAGCCCACTGGGCCATAGTAAGCCCATTTTCATTGGAGACCGGGGAGAAAACACTCCACAATAAAATACTCAGTACCTACAACAGAATATAATTGGTAAATACAATGCAAAAATCACAGCTGTACCATACAATATGAACTGAGAGCAAGGTGAAAATCTGAGTACAACACTAGATTACAATATCAAGGATAATGTGGTTTACACAATTAGAATATCAACTTTGAATATAACAAGTTAGGTTAAGTTACTCATGTGAGCAGCTTAGGGTCTAGCAACATCGTCTGAATAATTAAACCTTAGGCTTAAATATAGAGGAGCAAATACTGAACTACAGTGCTGGTACTATCTGCTGCAAGTGATCCGAGATAGAAAGAGCTAGTAATTGATAAAGGTGGGGGGTAGTATTAGAAAGAGCGATAGCAATAGAAGGTGGAGGGTAGTATTAGAAAGAGCGATAGCAATAGTAATTAATAAAGGTGGAGGGTAGTATTAGAAAGAGCGATAGCAATAGTAATTAATAAAGGTGGAGGGTAGTATTAGAAAGAGCGATAGCAATAGTAATTAATAAAGGTGGAGGGTAGTATTAGAAAGAGCGATAGCAATAGTAATTAATAAAGGTGGAGGGTAGTATTAGAAAGAGTGATAGCAATAGTAATTAATAAAGGTGGAGGGTAGTATTAGAAAGAGCGATAGCAATAGTAATTAATAAAGGTGGAGGTAGTATTAGAAGAGGGAGTCAGGTTGTGACAAGTGCAGTTTTGGCACATGTGCAATGCCAGAGGTGTTCTCAGGGATTTTTTTTTTTTTTTTTTATATAAACAGAGCCGCATTGCTAGTAGTCCTGACATGCTTAATTCATCTGCAATCATTTTGGACTTCCACAGAATGTGCTTTGCTATCCAAAATGGACTGAATGATCTCGCTCATTGCCACACACACACACAGTCTACGCAGGGGGTAAGATTTGGTTCTCCCTTGACATACTGTCAGTATGTATCACAACAGTCAAAGAGGGGAGAGCATCTTAGAAGGCCTGCAACATTAGAAGCCAGCTCTCAGCCTAGTACCAACCTATGGAATTATCAGCCCTAGGGCCTATACAAGCCTAGCCATAACAATTCCCTGGCTATTTCTTCCCACAATACACACTGATACGCGTATTGGCCTCTCTGGGGGACCATGCGCCTTGAACAGTCTTTCCCAAGAAATACCCCCCCACCCAATCTGGGAAGTGTCCATGGTCACTATGGCCTTGGGCTTATAGAGAACAAAAGGGACAACCCTCTATTATCTGATCAAAATAAATCCACCATAGAAGAGAATTCTTGCAAGCCCATGCTATCCTGATCTGGCTTGATAAAGGTTACCAAAGAATGGACCATTGAGTCGCTATAGTCGAAGGATTCACATGTGGTACCTTGCTAATGGCACCGAAAATGCAGCAGACATTGGACCTCCCTTGCTTGAAGGATCAGTCAAGCTGAATGATCTTTTGCCCTAGAACTGAATGGCTTGAATCCTTGATAGAGGGGGAAGAGGTGGTCATAGATGCCATATTGAACAAGGCTCCTATGAACTCCAATATTTGGGTTGGTTTCAGTTGAGATTCCTTGTGACTGACAAGTCCAGGCAAGAGCATAACTAGAGTACATAGTCTCGTGCTTTGAATCAGATGATGTCTGGTCAGAGTGGTTATGAGTCAGGTGTCCAAATATGGAAACACCCAGAACCCCTGTAGCCTCAAGTGAGCTGCTACTAAAGACATACACTTGAACACCCTGGGGGCTGTGGTGAGACCAAAAGGCACAGCTCTGAATTGGTAATGACCCAACTCCCAGGCAGAAGCGTAGATATCTCCTATATCATCTGTTCATTTTGATAGGACAGCATTCATCCTGATGATCTACTGAGCACAGCCAGTCTTTGTGCAGAAAAGGCAGAATGGACTGAACCATAACCATCCGGACCTTTGTGTACCGATTTGTTCACATTGCTGAGATCCAAAATTGGTCTCCAGTCCCCTGTTTTCTCTGGAACTAAAAAGCATCACGAATAAGTTCCAGACTCACTCTGGTCAGGGTGGGGGTGTGGAGCTTCTTGGAGGACTCGTTTCTTGCAGCTTGTTTATTTCTAGTGCTGTTGCTTCCCTCTGATTGGATGGAACATCAGGGATTTTGAGCACTGGAAGGGTCCATCAGATACTCTCTAGATCCCTGGCTCTGCAAACCACCTCTGCCACTGGATGGCATCTTCAATTAGAATTCCCACCATGCCCCTGGGGGAACCATCTCCATGTGGATCTTAGAAGGGACCCTGGGACTTTCTGAAATATTTTCATTCACCACTCACCGCTTCCTAGAAAAGATCCTTTGAGGGGGTTGAAAAATGTATGCCCACAGCAGACAGACAGTGTTTTACCTTCCCACTCACCTGTAGTGTTCATCTTACTTGGCAGCCAAATAACGAACTTCCATCAAATGAAGCATTAACAAAGGAAGATTAGAAGGCCTCTGCAAAATTCACACAAGTACATCCAATCATGCTTCCTGATGGAAATACCTGAACCTGCCTCCCATGAAGTGCTTTCAGCTACGGTGGAGATGAGTCATATGGACAAGTTTGAAATGGACTGGAGGGCAATCTGCCTCATAATAAATGGTCTCAAGTGAGGGATTTGGCAAGTTTCTCAAATCAAATCCCTCTGGAGTATTGTGAAGTGTGCCAAATAATTCGGCATTCAAAGAGCAAAGGTCGCTGAAGTATTGACATGCTTCACAAATCTGTCCAGCACCCTAGACTCCCTGCTGGGGGGTAGCTACTTCTTCATAGCTGCCACTACAACCAAGGCATCAGCCGATACTCCCTTGCTCCAGAACTCTGTCCGGTGGTGCCAGGATCCTATGTGGTCTCTTGGGCAGAGACCCAATCAATGAGCTTTTCAGAGGGCGGAGCCACCCAGGAGTTAGACGGGCTAGCTCCTAAGGCCTCCAGAAATACCGGACTCCTAAAGCAAATAGGGTGGTTGATCTAACAGTTCTTAGCAAAAGTTATAGAACGTCTCCAAAGGAGATATCAGGTGGTGATCGTGGGGACCTTTCCCACTCATCAAAATCAGTACCCTCTGTGAAAGACTACTGTGGAGAGTTTAAATGCCTACCTTGTGCACTTTTTCTTCCTGTGAACTTCTTTGGTGGGATGCTCTGGAAAAAGTATTAGATGAAATGAATATATCCTGCTGGGTATCCTGGTGACTTATCTGGGATGGCTGTCCTCATGGCACAGGAAGTTGAGGTTCTAGATGCAGAGCTGAATGGGGATGGGAAATCTGAGGAGGGGGAAGATGTACAGACTATAGGAACAGGGAAAGCTCTCTCCATTACCTCAAAAGCAGAATGCCTCAGAGAAAAAGAAACCAATGGCTCTGAGAAGACATGCTTCAGTACCATCAGCTTCCTACACTCCGAAGGCAGACCACCCAAAGAAGGAGTCAGAGCAGAGCTGCCATCGAAGCTCCAAGGGGCAGACACTGCTCTGACTATTTCAGAGTCTACTCCAACACCCCAGACCAGCTGAGCACCAGTCCACTCAGATGCCACCAGAATCAAAAATACCAAGATCTTCAGATCTGATGCGGAGGACTCCATAAATCTTTGGATTAGACTGCTCTGAAATCAAAGGTCAGATCGGAGGAGCAGCCAGTAGTGGTGGGGCAGTACTAACAGTCTCTGAACTCAATGGGGTCAGAGTCTGAAGAATCCCCATTTGAATTTTTGTAGCCAGAGAACTTATTCATCTTGTCCACATCTGCTTTGGTCAGACTTTTGGAGGAGCCTGGTGCTGTCAACAGTGGTCTTGAATTATGTCTGGGAAACTATTCAAGAAAGGAGAAGGGAAAGGAAACTGAATCCAGGGATTGGATCTGGAGGTGGCTTTTCAGGCTTAGACTTCGGATACGAGGAGGTTAGACACCAAGTTTTAGAAACTTTTGTAAAAGGTTCAGAACCCAGAGTCGAAGTAGAGGTTGGATCCAGGGAATGCTTTTTTTTTGCAAGTGTTTTATCCAATTTACTGTTGGGTTGAGCCCCAGATGACGACTCAGAAGGGAGCAAGCCTCTTAATCAATTTTTCTGATCTTTTAAAGCTCTAGGATTAAAAGTTTTGCAAAGGTCACAACCAGAGTCTAGATGTGCTGGACCTAAACAAACATATTTAGAAAATGCCTCAGAAAATGGAATTTTATGGCTGCAGGCTGTACATTTTTAAAACCTGAAGGCTTCTCAAACATTTTACACCTCAGAATACCAAAATAAAGAAAAAAAAACTTTTGTATGTTTTTCTGAAGGGAAATGAGATTACCAACGATGGTAAGCAAAGTAGCACTAAAAAACAGTACAAAAAAAGAGCAACAATGATATTAAGAATTACACCAGAGATGGGTATGAACAAAGGGGGGGGGGGTAGCTCTAAGTAGATCAAAACCAGAGAAATAAAAAGAATACTGCTTTAAAACACAACCAATAAACGTTCAAAATAAAGCACCTAGGAACCAGCAAAACGAAACCACCAACACAGCATAGAAAGGAGCAAAAAAGTCTTTTATTTCTGATGAAGTCCTGGACACACTGCGATGAAAACGGTGTTTTTTGCAACGTTAAATAAAACTGACTTTTCTGCTCCTTTCTACACTGTGTTGGTGGCTTCGTTTTGCTGGTTCCTACATGCTTTATTTTGGATGTTTAGAAGTAGAAGATCCAACAAAAAAAAATGTTGAGATCGCTAAACCCAGAGTTTGAAGTGACCACATCTGTACTCTAAAGTGGCAAATGAGATCGGAGGTATGTTAGGTGACTAGGGCATTATGAGAGTTCCAGTGTTCCACGAACTGAAAAAAGCAGCACAGTCAGATCAGAGGGTTGGATCCAAACTCAGTTGAGGAATGAATGAAAATGACATCACATCTATACTTTGTCAATACTACTGGAATTTGGTAAAAAAGTACAAAACTACTGGAGTAATTGTTCATAAAGACTTGTAAAGTACATCCAAATTGCAGCTTAAATCACAAAGTAGTTCTCTATAAAAGGGAAATCTTTCCTAAAAGAATATGCAAGAATATAGCCCAGATGCATCTACTCCCTTAGTTTCCTTTATCTCAATTTTACTAACCTACAGTCCTCTCAGCTAGCTAAACTGGAGCTAAACTACTGCAATCTTGTATCAAAATGTCTGCAAGTAACCACATTAATAATTGTATGCCACTTCATTGCCTTAACTGACTGTAGGTATTTATTCCACTAGCCTTTTCTCCTTTTGAGACTGCTCACAAAATCATCCATGCCCCAAGAAAATCTCCTCCCACAAGAAATATTAACCCCCCACCCAAAGAACTGTGCTCACTAAAACACCTAGTATTCACTCAAACACACAAATCATAATGGTGGCAGTCTATACTGTGCACCTTGCTAAACTCTATTCTCACTATAGCCAAGTTTCTGGTTTAGGGTAATCTTTTGTAGCAAACAGCCTAGGGCACGGTACCTCTACACTAGACTGTACTACTTGTAGAAAAAAAGGACAGTTGTGTACACTTGCCATAAATGTAGATGTTAGAGTGTATTCACTGTTGCAGTCATTACATTTGGGTAATCTGCTGGTAGGTTGCCCTCAGTCGGCTTGAATTCCAAAGTCTTGGGTCCTGAGTCGGTTGCAGTCTCCTCTTCCATGACGTCAGGTAGTCAGGGGTATAAAAACAGGCAGCAGACGCCATTTTCTTCAGTTTTTCTTGCCCCAGATGTCTGGTGTCCCCCAAATGGGTAGCAAAAACATATACAAGCTATATATACACATGGAACAACACACTTTACCTTCATCTACAAGCAAATACACCACAAAGGCTGTAGAAGATAGTGAAGGAAAGAGAAACTCAAGAATAAAAAAGGGGGATGGCGGGCGGGTAACCTGGACTGCAACAGTGAATACACTTGAACATCCACATTTACGGCAAGTGTACACAACTGTACTATGTTTTTAGTGTTTCACTGTTACAGTCATTACATTTGGGTAGAATCCCAAAGCTATTGATGGGAGGCTGGAGCTAAACTGCATTATCATTACATTTGGGTAGAATCCCAAAGCTATTGATGGGAGGCTGGAGCTAAACTACATTATCATTACATTTGGGTAGAATCCCAAAGCTATTGATGGCAGGCTGGAGCTAAACTGCATTAGGGGCGGCTATAAGGCCCTGCAGAACTGCAGTGGCAAAGCCTGCCCTGGACTGAGTAGAGAGAGGCAAATGATAATGCTTACTCCACGTAGCAGCCTCTTAAAATGTCTTTGATTGGTACCCCACTGCGAAAAGCTGCTGATGTAGCTGCAGCCCTGGTGGAATGAGACCCAATGCCCTTGGGCACCGGTTTGCCATGGTGTAAGTAGCAGAAACAAATGCAGTGGCTTATCCACTTTGAAATGCTTTGAAATAGCCTTTCCCTCTGATCCTGCAGCAAATGTCACTAGTAACTGCTCAATTTTTCTTAGAGCTTTAGTCCTGCTCAAGTGTACGTCCAAGGAATGCAGAATCCTCTCCCCCTTGTTCTGCGGATTTGGATAAAAAGTTGGCAAATGAATAGTTTGGTTAAGAGCCACACTGGAAACCACCTTAGGCAAAATGAAGGATTGGTCCCGAGGGACACCCTGTCTGGGTAAAATATGATAAAAGGATCCACAGCCACGAGGGCCTGTAGCTCTGAGACCCTTCTTGCTGAAGTAATTGCCAGGAGCAGAACTGGTTTTCCATGATAAGAACTTTAGATCTGCAGTAGCAGCCGGTTCAAATGGAGGCAGGGTGAGCTTTTCCAACACATAATTGAGGTCCCATGCAGGAATTGGTGATCTTCTGGGAGGCCTTAAATTTTTGGCTCCTCTAAGATACTGCTTTAGTAAAGGATGAGAAAAGATTAGTGGCTCTCTGTTGTAATGAGCCGAGATGGCAGAGACACGGATTTTTACTGATGAAAAAGATGGGCCTTTGCCAAGCATCTCAGTCAAGTATTGTAAAAACGGAGGAATATTTGGCTCTGCTGTGTCAGTTCCGTGTGCTTGGTTCCAAGCACAGAATCTCTTCCATTTATCGATTTTCTAGTACTAGGCCTTCTGGCTTCCAAAAGGACATCCATCACAGCTTTACTGTGAGGTGTTTTGAATAACTACATGATCAGCCATGCTGCCAGGTTCAGTGTTTGGAGCCAATTGTGCAGGATCCGATTGTTTTGCTGGGACACAGTAAGTGAGGTATTTGAGGCAAGTACCAAGCTGGGAAGGGAGACATATTCCGTAGGATTGAGTACCAGGATTGGCAGGGCCAGTCGGGGGCAATTAGTATCAGCTTTGCTTTTTCTTGTCTGACTTTTAGTAGGACCTTGGGAAGAAGAGGCAGAGGAGGAAAGGTGTAAACCGATAGGTTTTTCCATCTGAAGGATACGGCATCCACTTTCCATGCTTGTCTGTGATAAGTCCTTGTGCAGAATTTTTCCAGTTGATAATTCCGAGGGGAGGCAAATAGCTCTATGTCCAGGCTCCCACATTTCTTTGTTATCATGCTGAAGACTTGTGGATCAAGTTTCCACTTGAGGGTCCATAAGGTTTCTGCTTAAATCGTCTGCCAGAGTATTTTGCTTCCCTGGCAGGAATTGAGCTTGAAGACTTACTTGGTAAGTCAAGGCTGTGTCCCACAGTGCCATGGCTAGTCTGCAAAAGGGGGTACGAGTTCATCCCCCTGCTTGTTTATGTATCACATAACTGTGGTGTTGTCCGTCTATCAGTAGTTGTCCTGGATGAATCAAGTCCTTGAAGGCTGTCAGGACATTTTGAACAGCTATCTCTTTTTGGTTGATATGCAGAGGCATTTGTTTTGGGGTCCATATGCCCTGAATGCATCTTCCCACCCAGTGGGCCCCCCCATGCATAATCTGATGAGTCTGTTAAAGTCTGGCTGGCAGGGGGTAGAGTGAAAGCCAGTCCCATGTTTCGGCGACATGCCTTTGCCCACCATAGAAACTCCTGTTGTAGGCAGGGAATGAGAGGAATTATTGTTTCCAGACTGTGACAATGTTTACTCCATAAACCTTTTAGGTACCACTGTAGTTTCCTCATATGCAGTCTTGCATATAGAATCAGTAGAATGCAGGATGCCATGAACCCCAAAGCCTGCAGAGTTTGTCTTGCAGATAACTCGGTTTTTGTTGCAATCAGTTTGAAGTAAGTAGTCAGTTGCCTTTGTCTGGTGTGAGGAAAGCCATCTGGGCAGTTGTATTCAAGCTTGCACCCAGTAATGTTATCTTTTAAGAGGGTACCAGTTGTGATTTATTTTCGTTTGTGTACCCTAGGCATGTCAGAAGCCTTTTCACAAACACCAGATGCTGAAGAATGTCCTTGTTCTCTGCTTGAATGAGACAATTGTCCAAGTAAGGATAGATTTGTATACTTTGTCTGAAAATGCAATTACTGGTGCCAGGCACTTTGTAAAGACCCTGGGCGAAGTAGATAAGCCAAAGGGCAGTGCAGAGAATTGGTAATGCATAAAGCCAGCCTTAAAACGGAGGTATCTTCTGCACGATTTCCTTACTGGGATATGCAGGTATGTCACCAGCCAAGCGTTTTTGCCCAGCATGGGCAGAAGTTGCTGCAAAGTTAGCATTTTGAATTTTGGAATGTCCAGGTATGCGTTTCAAAATTGATAAATCCAGTATTGGGCACCAGGCCTAGTCTTTTCTGGGTACCAAGAACAGTCTTGAATAAAACCCTTGTCCTTTTTCCTGTTCTGGTACTGGCTAAATAGCCCCCATATCCATGAGGGACGTAACTTGTTTATGTGCCTCTGCCCATTGATTTTTTGGCAGATCTGACCAACCGTTTGCAATTGGCAGTGTGTGGAAGTGGAATCTGTATCCCTGAGATACTATGTTTAACACCCACTTGTCCTGGGTTATTAACTGCCAGTTTTGAGCATAAAGTGCTAATTTTCCCCCTAAGGGTGCTGCCAAAAAGATAAGTGCTTGGTGATGGCAGATGGAAGTCATTGAGACTGTTTACTGTAGGGTTGCGCTTTATTTCCTCCAGATTTGGAGATAGAAGCACCCCACTGCTTTGACCTGTAAGAATCCTGTGACTGGTATCTAGAACCTTTAGGGCGCCTGAATTTGCCCCATTAAGCTCCGGACACAGGAAAGGACCAATTTTTTGTAGGCCAGTGTCTACTGGATCTTGGTGGCTGCACTTGTAAGAAGTCGTTTGCATAGACTTGGCTTTGTCTTCCATTTTCTTTAAAACCTCTTCTGCCCCATTTTCTTTAAAACCTCTTCTGCCTTAATACAAAACAGAGTATCATGCTGTAAAGGTGCATTCAGCAATTTAGCTTTAACATGATCAGGCAAATTTTGTTTTAGCTAGGCATACCTCCTAATCACAGATCCAGTAACTGCGGCCCTGCAGGAGGCAACTAAGGAATCAAAACCACATTGCAAAGTATGCTTTCCAACTTGTTCTGTTGCATGCAATAATTCCTGCAATTCCTTATTTTCTGCACATTCAGAAATCACTTTCCATTTCAGTAATCCCATAACATGTTGTTGATACTTGAGCATATGAAACTGGCAGTTTAAGCCCCTAACTGCCAAGGTTGCGGATGTATAAACCTTCTTTCCCCATCTATCCAGAGCCCTGGAATCTCTGTCAGAGGGGGTAGGATTTTTTGCTGTTGAGGCCTTAACACCTTTTGGACCCTGTGAAATAGTTTCAGGGTCAGCAGCAGGGTTTCTAAATAAAAATTTGTGCGAGTCAGGAACCCTGTAATATCTGTCTGGCTTGCTAGGAGCCGGAGGCAAGGAGTCAAAGCTCGACTCCGAAAACACATCATCCACAATGTCTAAAACAGGAGGTATGGCTAAAGGCCTATGCTGTGGGAGAAGGAAATCCCCAAGCCTCTTTTTTTGATTCTGAGAAATCTTGACTCTCCCAGTGAAAATGCTCCCTCAAAGTATGCAAGGTTTCTCCAAAGGAATAATCTTCAGGAGGAGATTCAGATGGGATAGATTCCTCTGCATCAGAATCCTCATAGGGTGGTATAGATAATTCCTGATCAGAAGAGGAATCAGAAGAAATAGAAACCTGATCTGAAGACTCATAATCAGTGTCTTGCCTAGGCCTCTTATCAGGAGGGGGTTGGGAACCCCTGATCAAGGTAATTAGGTCTTCAGCTATTTTGATCATCTGCTTTTTGGGCATAGAGGACTGTGCACGTGGTTCATGCGTCAGTTTTAGCTTTAGAAGTTGCTTTTGTATTTGATTTTTAAGCTGGTGTCTGTTTTATATAAAAATGTTGTGGCCTGAATACGCCCTCAGAAGCCAGTGCCTGCTCAGCTGCTCCGGACCCATCCGAGAGAGACATATCCGCAGGTACAATACTTTTGAGAATCTCGCTCCACATGGGTCTCTGTAGGGGCCTGCAACTCAAAAGTAGCAGGTATCAGGGGCTGCAAAAGCACCCCGAGTACCGGCGAACTGGCGACCGGCTTAGGAGGAGCTTTATCGGTTTTTGACCTCGATGGTCTGTCTGTTCTTTTCTTTGCGTTTTTGTGTGTACTCCGGTAGACAGATTGCTATCAGACGACATTTCAGGATAGTTAAATCAGTTTCCAAAATATTTTGAGGCAAAGATATACAGATGCTTAATAGTGCATTGGTTAAATCTAGCACAAAACCGACAGCTAGGCACGTTATGATCAGGGCCTAGGCAAGGAATACAGTATAAATGGAAATCCTTATGAGGTATTTGCTTCCCACAAGTAATGCAATTATTAACTTTTACTGACATTGGTATGGAGCAAGAAAAAAAAAATTCCAACGGGGTACTTACTTTAGTGAAGACTTTGGTTCTTAAACTCAAATTCAGAAATTTCAGGAGTCGGCCGACTGGCACTTGCGAACTGCTTCTGTTACCACGCGGCAAGAAAGACTAAAGAAAATGGCATTGGCTGTTTGTTTTATACCCCTGACGTCATGGAAGAGGAGACAGCAACCGCAGGACCCAAGACTTTGGAATTCAGGCCGAATGAGGGCAACCTGCCAGCAGATTACCCAAATGTAATGACTGCAACAGTGAAACACGAAGAACATCTGAATGGTAGTGGGGTAGGTGTAACCAGCTAAGGTGCTTAACGGCAATGCAGTGATTGCAGTGATGAGTACAGCAAGCTCTACTAGATATGAATTTGGCTATCTTATTGTAGCACTGCTCAAGCGCACTCCATGTAGCCTTGAATTTGGTGAAAACTGGTAAGCCACACAAGAGAGTGGGAAGAAGATAGGAGGAGAAGTTCCGTCTCGTTACTTTCACCAATATAATGTTCAATTCTATTCAACAAACCCAGCTTCTGGTACACTTGACAGCTTGTTGGATATGCAAGAGAAACTTCAAGCCATCGTCAGTGACACCTAGTCATTTAGTGTTGCAGGCTACAATATTTCTACAGAGTAAGGGTGTGGTCAGATTTGGCCAGCTAAGTTTCTATGAAGGTGAAGGAGTCTTGAATGATTTGTTGAAACAGAGGAGAATCTTAAGCATACTGGATTAAGATGGCATGTTTGGCTGTGAACAAATTGTTAATAATGTTCAACAAAAGGGGCACAAGTATTGATCTTTGGGGTGGACTGATACTGGGAGGAACTACCATTTAACAGCTTGTGACTTGTGCAGCTTTGGAAATGCATGAGCAAGAACTTACAGGCTCAGGAGGTAGAAGGAGCTATCCTCCTGCACAAAGTCAAGGCATACATCCATGGTATGCCTACATTGATGAATGTTACAGCTTATACAGTTACCCATACAAAACACACAAGAAACAAGCAAATAAATGCCTGCGCATTTTCCATGACTCTGTCAAGAGCATCTGAAAGGAAGAAAAATCAACTTTTGGAGTACTATACTCTGTCAAATTATAGGACCAGCCACAAGCTTGGCAAGTGATCAAATTTGCTACTGTATCTTTCATGTTACATGCTAAATATATAGTGTTTATATCTGATTAACATTGGATGCAAATGATCTTCCCCTCCCGAGAGTGCGTGAGCACGAGAGAGTGGAGAGTCAGTGCACGACAGACTGCGTGAGCACAAGTGAGAGAGAGCGAGGGCACAAGCGAGTGCACACGAGAGAGCAAGAGTGTGCAAGAGCACAAGACAGCAAGAGTGCAAGAGCAAGAGAGTGCGAGCGACTTGAAACCATTTTTTTAAAAGACTGGTTTATACTGCTGCCTGCTCTTTTATTTATGTGGACAGTAGGATTCTGCATGTAGCCATAGAAAGCAGAGATTAAGGGACTTGTTCAGAACGGTCACAGATCTCTAACCAGATTGAGGTTATCTCGTGCCCAGACAAGAGTGCTTCCTACTAAAACTTTAAGGGTAAAAATCTTAAAAGCTTTTCAATGGCCTCCTAACAAAGTAAAGGAGTGGGTTAGCATAAAATGTGTTCTTTCCACATGTAGCACATATAGCAAAGACAGGCATGCATATTTTTATTAAATGGTACAAGCCAAGCTTCTTAAAAAAAAAAAAAGCCTGGATATCTAAATCACAACTGACAGTTCCAAGAAGGTTGAAGCAGAAAGGAGTTCTACTTTCTGCATATACAACTTGTTTTAAACAAAACGGAGCAAAGCATCACCTCCTACATCAGTAAAGCAGACAGACAATAAGGAGCCACTTTACCAAATAAGAGAGGCCTGGCTGCATACAGCTTCCTGAGATTTGCCTGAAAAAACATTTACACAAATATACGATACACAAACCTACAGAATATGCAAAATAGGGAGACAGATTTACCTGTTTTTTGCTTAATCCACATGAACACCAGGAATATTTCTTTCCTGCCACCAAGTTCACTTCAAATGGCTGTTTAGCTGCTACTTTCGGCACAGGGGTAGTTCCAGAGCTGCAAAAGGTAGCCAGCTGCAGAAAGGGGGGAACCCATTAAACATTAGATGCTCCGTGTCCCAACAACTAGTTCAAAAGCAAAGTAGAATTTACACAATAGTTAAGACTGCATTATGAACATTACTCTTTATAAAATCACTAAGCAAAGTGGATGAAGCAAAATTCATGCACATTCACACAACACCGCATTCCAGAGTTTCTACCACTAAAAAATTCAAAACAATATTTCCACGTTGTACATACCAATGCAAATATGTCAATGTTTTATGCAAGCACAAAACATGGTGTTCATAAAGGGATAATGCCCCAACTGCAGTGTCAGGGAAACAGATTACACACCACGTTCAGGACTGGAAAGCATCAGCTCAGTACCACTTTTTTTTTGGGGGGGGGGGCTCTCCCACATTAGCACCACTTCCTGGAAGACACTAGAGGTTTATAAGTTGGCCACAAGGGTCTTTCTAAGCCTAACCATGCATCCCAAATCTCGGACGTGTTCTGATACCCCTGATAAGTGTAAGCATGTGTCTGAGAGATGAACCATTTACAGGTTACCTGTTTGCATCAGGTATAGGTGCCAAACCAAACCAGGGATGAATTGGTTTCCCATCCAATTGTCCAAGTTGCACTTTAATTGGATTAGGGAGGAACTCCGATTCACATGGATGGGGAGCCTGTTCCATAGATGGGGTAGTCGCTGGGATACCTACCTGTCGCTCCAGCAGGTCCTACCTATATCACGGGCAAGGTTTAAGTCTTTAGAACAGGTAATTCTGGCACAGTTTTTGATTTGTGGATATGCAGGAGGTCCAGAGGAAAGTACAGTTTTGTACCTACCATAAATGTAGATGTCCGATAGGTATGCATCTGCAGTCCTTACATATGGGTTGTCCTGCCTCAGGCAGTCCTTCGGTCGGCCGGATTCCAAAGTCTGGGTCCGGCGTCGGCTGATGTCACCCTCTCCCTGACGTCAGAGCGCCTGGGGTATAAAAGTATCAGCCGACGCCATCTTCCTCAGTTTTTCTTGCCCCAGATGCCAGGTGCCCTCTAAGGAAGGCTAAATTTGGAGAGATGCAAAAAATTCCAAACATGCACAGTAATATAAAACAAATACACCATAACAGATAACCCCAGCTAGCTATAAGAGGGAAAAGTACCCAGGAAATACCACAGAGGGGAAGGAGGGAGGGTAAACCTGACTGCAGATGCATACCTATCGGACATCTACATTTATGATAGGTACAAAACTGTACTATGTCCTTCAAGGATGCATCTGCAGTCCTTACATATGGGTAGAATACCATAGCCAAGCTGGGGGTGGTAGGATCTAAGGAAGGGATGGTGTAGCTAAAATGACCTGCAGGACTGCCGTAGCAAAGCCTGCTCTGGATCTGGAATATAAGGGTAAGTTGTAATGCTTGGAAAAAGTATGCACGGAGCTCCATGTAGCAGCTTCTAAAATGTCCTTGGTAGCCACCCCTCTTAAAAAGGCTGTGGAGGTGGCTGTGGCTCTGGTGGAATGAGGTCTAATGTTAACTGGCACAGTTTTGCCATGAACAGAATTGAATGCAATTCCCTATCCATTTTGAAATTGTCTGTTTGGAAATTGCTTTTCCTTGTACCCCAGCAGCATATACTACAAATAGCTGGTCAGATTTTCTGTAAGTCTTAGTTCTGTCCAAGTAGTAGCACAGTTGTCTGTGAATGTCCAGGGTATGCAGAAGTTTCTCCCCTTTGTTCTGTGGATTTGGAAAGAAGGTAGGCAGGTAAATAGCTTGGTTCAGTGAGGCCCTGGATACCACCTTTGGCATGAATGAAGGATTGGTTCTCAGTGAAACTCTGTCCTGATGAAAAATAAGAAATGGTTGTACTGCCATGAGGGCCTGCAACTCGGGTACTCTTCTTGCTGAGGTTATGGCCAGAAGGAAGGCAGTCTTCCAAGACAGAACTGTAGTTCTAAAGATGCTGATGGTTCAAAGGGAGGTAGAGTTAATTTTTCCAACATGAAGTTAAGGTCCCATGTAGGCACTGGTGGTTTCCTTGGAGGATTGAGGTTTTTAACTCCCCTTAGAAACTGCCTTAGGAGAGGGCGAGAAAAGACAGGTGGGTCAGTGTTGTACTCTGCTGAAATTGCTGAAGCATGAATTTTTATGGAAGAGTAAGAAAGGCCATTGTGGAGCATTTCTGCCAAGTATTCCAAGATATGTGTCAAATTCATCACTGTCAAATCTAGGCCCTTTGTGGTGTTCCAAGTGCAAAATCTTTTCCATTTTGCTGAATATGCCTTTCTTGTGGAAGGCCGGCGAGCTTCCATGATGTCGTCCTTCACTGTCTTGGATAGCTTATCCTGGTGAGGAGTCAAGGTATTCTCCAGGCTGTCAGCTGCAAGGTTTTCAGGCTGGAGTGCAGAGTTTTGTAATTGTGTTGTGTCAGAAGTGGCCATTGTGGTAGAGGCCATGGTTTCGTGCGTGACATGCTCCTTAACAGTGGGTACCAGTGCTGTCGGGGCCAGTCCGGAGCGATCAGAATCACTTTGGGCTGCTCTGTCCTGATCTTCAGTAAGACCTTGGTCATTAATGGAAGAGGTGGGAATGCATACACTGTTAGAGTATTCCAGCTGAAAGAGAGGGCGTCCACTTTCCATGCTTGTGGGTGGTATGTCCTTGAGCAGAATTGCTTCAGCTGACGGTTGTGTTGGGAGGCAAAAGATCTATGTCCGGCCTCCCCCATGACTGTTATCTGAAGGAAGATGTCTAGGTGCAGCATCCATTCGTGTGGATCCATGATATTTCTGCTTAGGGTGTCCGCCAGTATATTGTCTTTTCCTGGCACAAACTGGGCTTGCAGCTCTATATTGAGCTTTAGGGAAAGTTCCCAAAGATTCATTGCCAGCCTACAAAGAGGGTAGGAGTGAGTACCTCCTTGCTTGTTTATGTACCACATAACTGTGGTATTGTCTGTCCTTATTAGCAGGTGTCCTTGAGGCAGAAAATGTTTGAAGGCCTCGATTGCATGTATCGCCGCCAGCATTTCCTTTTGGTTAATGTGCATGCGCAATTCTTTCTGTGACCATAGTCCTTGGATGCATCTGCCCTCCATGTGTGCTCCCCATCCATGGTCTGAAGTGTCCGTTGTAATGGTTTGGCTGATTATTGGTTTGCTGAAGGGCAGACCCCTGTTTGACTGGCTTGCTTGAGCCCACCACAGAAATTCCTTTTGAAGGCATGAAATGAGTGGTATCAAAGCTTCTAGGCTGTGACTGTGCTGGCACCATAAACTCCTTAGGTACCATTGTAGTTTCCTTATATGTAGCCTTGCTTGTGGGATCAAAAGAATGCAAGATGCCATGTAACCCAGGGCCTGCAGGATTTTCCTTGCAGTCAGCTGAGTTTGTTTTGTCAGATTTTTGAAATAATCCGGTAGTTGTCTGTTTTTCTTCCGTGAGAAAAGCCATTTGGGTGGTTGTATCCAGTTTCGCACCCAGAAAAGTTATCTTTTGGGATGGAACAAGTCTTGATTTGTGAATGTTGACTGTATATCCCAAAGCCTGAAGTAGGCTGATGGCATAATTCAAGTGTTTTACCAAAGTTTGTTGGGCTGTCCGCTTGTATAAGGCAGTCGTCCAGATATGGGTATATTTGAATCCCCTGAAGTCTGCGGTGTGCAACTACTGATGCCAGGCATTTCGTGAATACTCTGGGTGCAGTAGATAAGCCAAAGGGCAATGCTGAGAATTGATAATGCTCTGAACCTGCAAGAAATCTGAGGTGTCTTCTGCAACTTTGTCTGATAGGGACATGCAGGTATGCCTCCTTGAGGTCTAGAGTTACCAGCCAAGACCTCTTGCCCAGCATGGGAAGGAGTTGCTGTAGGGTCAGCATTTTGAATTTTGGCACGATGAGATAAGTATTCAGTGCGGACAAGTCGAGAATAGGCCTCCATTGTTTTTCTTTTCTTGGGACAAGGAATAGTCTGGAATAAAATCCTTGGCCTTGTTCTGAGAGAGGAACCTTTTCTATAGCTTTCATTTGCAATAGGTTGGAAATTTGTTTTAAAGCCTCTGCCCTTTGATTCCTTTTCTTTTTGGTAATGTATGAAAATGGAACCTGTATCCTTTGTCTATTATTTGCAGTGTCCATTAGTCCCTTGTAATACTGTGCCAATTTTTTGAGAATAAAGATAGCTTTCCGCCCAAAGGTGCTTCCAATTGAGCCCAGGTTGGCGGGGTCAAGGTAGTCATTGAGTCTGTCCTTGTGGAGCAGTTGTAGGTCCTGCTCTACTTCTCTGGTTAGGAAGCTGCCATTGACGTCCTCTGTAGGAGCCTCTAGCTTGCACTCTACCTCTGGCATGCCTGTTCTTGCCTCTGAAATCTCTCTGTATCTGGAAAGGACCAATTCTTAAAGGGCCAATTTCTGCTGAATCTTGGTGGTTGGACCTGGAGAAAATCTTTGATTGTCTGTACAGATTTAGCCTTTTCCTCAAATTTCTTTAAGACCTCCCGAGCAGAGGAGCCAAATAACTTTTGCTTTTCCAGTGGCGCATCCAGAAGCTTTGCTTTAACATGATCTGGCAGAGTTTGTTCCTTCAGCCAAGCATGCCTACGTATAACTGCACCCGTCATTGCTGACCTTCATGAAGCTTCCAATGCATCATAACCACACTGCAAGAAATGGTTACTAACCTGTTGGGAGTTATGTACCAGATCCTGAAGTGACTTGCGATCTAGAGGTTCAGGTGAAGACAGTTTTTTATGCAATTCATCTAACAAATACTCTTGGTACTGTATCATATGGAATTGACAATTTAATGCCCTCATAGAAAGAGTGGAAGAAGTATACACTTTTTTTACCCCATCTCTCTAAAAGCCCTGGACTCCCTTTCAGAGGGGAGTGGATTTTTAATAGTGGCAGATGCAACCCCTTTAGGGCCCTGGGAAATAGTTTCAGGGTCAGCGGAGTGGGCCTTGTAAAGGAAATGATGCGAGTCCGGGACCCTGTAGTACCTATCGGGTTTGACAGGAGCCGGAGGAAGGGAGTCAGGGGTAATGCTAGATTCAGAGTACACATCATCAATGACATTCAAAACAGGAGGAATAGCCAAAGGTCTATGCTGAGGTAAATGCAAAAAAGTCCTTAATCTCTTCCTGGAATCAGAGAATTCCTGGCCCTGCCATTTGAAATGCTCTCTCATGGAGTGAAGGGTCTCCCCAAAGGACAGCTCTTCAGGAGGGGAGACAGAGGGAATAGATTCCTCTGCATCAGAATCCTCGTAGGCCGTAAAGGCCTCCTCCTTGTAGTCTGAAAGAGCCGAGCCATCTGAGGCCTCATCAGAGGACTGGGGATCAGTGGGCTCAACCCTGGGCCTTTTGTCTAGAGGAGGCTGAGAGCCCCTAATTAAGGAAATAAGGTCCTCAGCTAAACTTAAAATCTGTGAACCTGTAGTGGATCCCTGAGGAATAGCCTTGGGAGGCAGAGATTTTGGCTGTTTAGCAGCTTTAGCCCTTGTGAATGCCTTTATGGACATGGATGCAGGAGGCCTGGCTGCTCCACGTGCTGGCGTAGTTTTGTCTAGGGAAATGGTGTCGGATGTTTCCGGAACATCGGTTTCGGAGGGAAATTCTATAACAGACTCAGAAGAGGCCTCCGGGGCAGAGGTTGTCGGTTGTGCGGTTTCGACGGTCGGAAGTACCAAGGACTCTGTTTCAGCCGAGACAGAGACACTCGCGGTAGACCTAGGCGTGGTTTCAGCCGAAACCATGGTCCGCGTGTGTCGGTCCTTGTCCTTCCGTTTTTTGGTTAAATGAGAAGTCGGAGTCTCCGACGGCATATTGTAACGGTAACTAGCCCCAAAAAATTCTTCTGCAAACTCCGCCAGACGCCTAAGAGTGCATCGGTTGAAGGAGGCACAGGCTGTACAGGCCGAGACGTCGTGGTCTGGGCCTAGGCAGGGGAGGCAGTAAGAATGGAAATCCATTAACTTTAAGCGTTTGATCTGACATCGGCTGAGGCAAGAAAGAGTCCCCAACGGGGTACTTAACTTTTGAAGTCTTCGGTAGCTGAAGTTACAGGAGCTGGCCGACCGGCACTTGCGAACTGCTTCTGCTTCGGGCACCATGCGGCAAGAAAGACTGAGGAAGATGGCGTCAGCTGATATTTTTATACCCCAGGTGCTCTGACGTCGGGGAGAGGGCGACATCAGCCGACACCGGACCCAGACTTTGGAATCCGGCCAACCGAAGGGCTGCCTGAGGCAGGACAACCCATATGTAAGGACTGCAAATGCATCCTTGAAGGACATCAGGGCAAGTCAGCACTGTACAACAGCAGTGCAGATGGGCATGTGAAAGCGTGTACATGTGGGTTAATGCACAGACCAGCCAAGTACAATTAAACACTGTGAAGCCATATAGGGACATAAACATCCAATCTATTCAGGCTTTTGAGTCACAGCAGGCTCCCATAGAGAACCCATTAACAGCCACCACAATCTATGTAGTTTACTAGGCTCCACTACCAAGAAAACTAAGAAGCCAACACCATAGAAGAGACTCAATGCTATGCTAGGTACGACAAGTCAAACAGGTGCTAAAAGTACTTACTGTTAAGGAGACAGGAATTAAAAATAATGGGAACAAGGTGTATACATGGTATTTAAACATCACAAAAATAATTGAAGGAACAAAAAAATTTCTAACTATTTTTACAAGGCAGCAATAGTCCATGGATCATAACCATCTTGACAATATCCATTCTTCTGCTTACAAGAGAAGCAGTCATGAAACTAATTAGGTGCCCACCAAATAGTCTAGCTTTACCTTAAAGGGACAGGATCATGTTTTACATGCAGCAGAAGATTACACCAGAAATGGGGAGGAATCGGGTAAATAAACATGCCTTTCCAGAGTGTCTCATTTGTTGATAAAGATTCATTTGTTTACTTCAAGCGTTTACAATGCCATTTGTTTTGTGCAGATGTAAGCTAAAGGAGGTTTGGGATCCTTAACAGCACAGAAGTTGACAAAATTCACCCCAAGTAGACAGAGGATAGGGACAGAGACCATCTAGGTAGACAAATTTAACTCACCAATTTTTAATAAAATAATTTCTGGGGTCTTTTTAGTTAGTGCAAGAAGTGTTTGGATACACATATTAAAAGAGGTTTTATATTTATAACTTGTCTGATCACAGAGTAAGTCAAATAATGCATCCAACACTACAACAAGAAAATCACAGTCCATCAAAAAATAAATAAAACTAAATAAATAAATAGAGGAGCAGGTTTCACCATCTAGCATCTCCCCTGTGCATGTCAAGCAATGAGATTTTGTGTCAACCTTCAAGCAGCTTAGAAAATTGATGGGTACCCCAAGTTTCACTCTTGGACTTGCAAACTTTGCCCTACTTGAATGAGTAGTACAGCCCAAGGGTGACTGCTGGCAAGGAACACATGGCTTCAAATAGCTTTGTATTTCCTCAGATTTCTACGACCACTGTAGAACTGAAGTCATCCATAATTTATGAGTCCTGCAGTAAACGCATCTTTCATATTCTACCTGCAACATGGAAGGTGACCTATAGCAGGCCACAATTGGTTATTCTAGCTTGTTTAAAGTAATCTGAAGTAAATTCTGTTTGCAGGTCATAGCGAATCAATCTAGGGATGGCTGGGTCTCAAACACTGGTGCTCTCTCTCTCACTTTCTAATAGGTCAATGTGCGAACAACTGAAACCCAGTAAACAGGGAATGCCTGTCTTTACAATGAAACCAAGCCTCACAAACAGCGACAGAGACTCATTCCAAATTGCAGGATAGCCTCAAGATCTGGAAATCCACAATTTAGATGGGTAAGCCTGCTCAATGTCAAAAATCTGGTCAGTCTGTATTGGAACTTACTGCAAATCCTTGTAATGTTGTCATGCCCAGAAGGTGACCGTTGCCTGCTTTTTTGCATCTGGGTATCATTACTGGCGGGGGGGATCGCCCTCTGTGCCAGAATCTTACCTGCATTTAGCACAGCAAGCTTCAAAAAGACTCTGTCCAATTCCTTCTGCTTTAACCACCACCAAGCCAGTCATATCTATTCTCACTGGAGGGACTGGAGTATCTTCATGAAATAATTGAGTCTTGCACAGAACCTTATGGGGGAAAAGTACAGTTGTGTAAAATCTTACCATAACAGTAGAAGTCTCTCTTCACTGTTACAGTATTTTTTACAATAGGGAATTCCCTGCCAAGGGCAGCCCAACATCCAGCAAGTATACCAAAGCCTTTTGGTTGCAAAGGATACGCCGTACGTCACACATATGCTCCCTTGGCTTAGGGATAAAAAGGTAAATGTCCAGAAGTACCACCCTCAGAACCAAGAAAGCCCCAGTAGGAACGACAGTCCAAGGATAAAATAGTTAAGCACATCCAGAAGGAAAAAAGGACCTCTGGGATGAGGTAGGGAGCAAATACTGCAACACTGAAGAGGACATCTACTGATATCCTTCCATTTCACTATTGCAGTATTCAAAACATAAGGGTTCCCCTGCCTAGGGCATCCTGACAGTATACCAAAGCCTTAGGCTGCTTTAAAGGTACACTGTACATCATATGTATTCTCCTTGCATAGCAAAGGGCAGAAAGTACAGTTTTGTACCTACCATAAATGTAGATGTCCGATAGGAATGCATCTGCAGTCCTTACAAATGGGTTGTCCTGTCGTCAGGCAGCCCTTCGGTCGGCCGGATTCCAAAGTCTGGGTCCGGCTTCGGCTGGTGTCGCACTTCACCCGATGTCATCGCTGCAGTTTTTCGGGTATAAAGGCATCAGCCGACGCCATTTTCCTCAGTGTTTCTTGCCCCAGATGCCAGGTGCCCTCTTGGATGGCTAAATTTGGATAAATGCCAATGTTTCCAAATAGTAGAGAGCAAACACATAAAATAAGCATGTATGTACATATATACAAACAAATACACCATAATAGATCCCCCCCCAAGCTAGCTGAAGGATGGCAAATACCCTAGGAGTACCTCAGAGGGGAAGGTGGGTGGGTAATCCTGACTGCAGATGCATTCCTATCGGACATCTACATTTATGGTAGGTACAAAACTGTACTATGTCCTTCAAGGATGCATCTGCAGTCCTTACAAATGGGTAGAATACCATAGCTAAACAAGGGGAGGAGGAAAAGAGTAGAGATTATGGTGTAGCTAGGATCCCTTGCAAAACAGCAGTGGCAAAACCTGCTCGGGATCTAGAGTATAAAGGTAAATTGTAATGCTTGGCAAATGTATGCACGGAGGTCCAAGTAGCAGCCTCTATAATGTCCTTGGTAGCCACTCCTCGTAAGAAAGCTGTGGTAGTGGCTGTAGCCCTTGTGGAGTGAGGCCTGATATTCTCTGGTGTTTTCTTTCCATGGTAGGAGTAACAAAATCTAATGCGATTTCCAATCCATTTGGAGATTGTCTGTTTTGAAATTGGTTTTCCTTCCTTTCCTGTGGTATATGCTACCAGAAGCTGGTCAGTTTTTCTATTGGACTTAGTCCTGTCCAGGTAGTAGCGTAATTGTCTTTGTACATCCAAGGTATGCAAGAGTCTTTCTCCCCTGTTCTGTGGGTTTGGGAAGAATGTAGGTAGGTGGATAGCCTGATTTAATGACACTCTGGATACCACCTTAGGCATAAATGTAGGATTTGTTCTCATGGACACTATCTTGATGGAAGATCAGGAAGGGTTGCACTGCCATTAATGCCTGTAGTTCAGAGACCCTTCTTGCTGAAGTTATTGCCAGCAGGAAAGCAGTCTTCCAGGATAAGCATTGTAATTCTGCTGTTGCTGCTGGCTCGAAAGGGGGAAGTGTCAATTTTTCTAGCACAAAGTTAAAGTCCCATGCTGGCAATGGTGGTTTCCTGGGAGGTTTCACATTTTTAATTCCTCTCAGAATCTGTCTGAGCAGAGGATGAGAGAAGACAGGAGGATCCAAGCTGTATTCTGCTGAAATAGCTGATGCATGTATCTTGATGGAAGAATAGGACAGGCCTGTGTGGAAGAGCTCTGCCAAGTACGTACTCCAGGATGTTGGCTATGTTTACCAGTGTCACATCTTCTCCCTTTGCAGTACTCCAAATGAGATATCTTTTCCATTTTGCTGCATAATTCTTTCTTGTTGAAGGTCTACGAGCCTCCAAGATTATGTCTTTAACCCTTTGGGATAAATTTGGGTTAATTGCTGTTATGTAATGTTCCAGGCAGTTAGCTGCAGAGTTTTCAGGTTTGGATGCAGGATGTTGTAGTTGTTCTGTGTTAACAGTAATGGGATCAGGGGTAGTGTCCATATTTGTTCCCGAGACATGCTCCTCAGCAATGGGTACCAATGTTGTCTTGGCCAGTCTGGAGCTATCAGAATGATCCTTGGACGGTCCTCTTTGATCTTCAGAAGCACCTTGTGCATCAAAGGAAGTGGTGGGAATGCGTATGCTGTCAAGTTTTTCCAACTGAAAGATAGGGAGTCCACCTTCCAAGCAAGTGGGTGGTACGTCCTTGTGCAGAATTTCTTTAGCTGGTGATTGAGTGGGGATGCAAACAAGTCTATTTGTGGTAATCCCCATTCTCTTGTGATGGCTTTGAAGATGTCCAGATGTAGCATCCATTCGTGGGCATCTGTGGTAGTTCTGCTTAATATGTCTGCTAGAATGTTTTCTTTTCCCGGTACAAAAATTGCTTGTAACTGAATGTTGTAGCTCAGGGCCACATCCCATAGATCCAGTGCCAGCCGGCATAGAGGATATGAATGTGTGCCTCCCTGTTTGTTGATGTACCACATAACTGTGGTGTTGTCTGTCCTTATCAACTGACCTTCTTGGAGAAATGGTCTGAATGACTGGATTGCCAATTTTACTGCCAGCATTTCCTTTAGATTTATGTGTAGGCGCAGCTGGTCTTGAGTCCATAAGCCTTGTATGCACTTGCCCAGCATGTGTGCCCCCCAACCGAGGTCTGAGGCATCTGTCGTGATGGTTTGGCTTGGTTGTTGCAGAAGGGCAATCCTGTGTTTGATTGACAGGCCTGAGCCCACCATAGGAACTCTTGCTTCAGGCATGGGATTATTGGAATTTTGGTTTCTAGGCTGTGCTTGTGTTGGGACCATAAATTCTTTAGGTAACACTGTAGCTTTCTCATATGCAGTCTGGCATGAGGGACCAGAATTATGCAGGATGCCATGAAACCTAGAGCTTGCAGTACGTTTCTTGCAGTTAGATGGTTCTGCTTTGTTAATGCCAAGAAGCAGAGAGGTGGTAGTTCTTTCTTTTCTGCAGTTAGGAATGCCATTTGTTTTGATGTGTCCAGCTCTGCACCCAGAAAGGTTATTCTTTGGGATGGAATCAGCCTTGACTTTTTTATATTGACTGTATATCCCAAGGCTTGCAGCAGGTAAATGACTCTTTGTAAGTCTTCTGTTAGTTTGCTTTTGTTGTCCGCTTGTATCAGGCAGTCGTCCAGGTAGGGATAAATTTGGATCCCCTGAAGTCTGCAATGAGCAATTACTGATGCCAGGCATTTCGTGAACACTCTGGGCGCAGTAGATAAGCCAAAGGGCAATGCTGAAAACTGATAATGCTCTGATCCTGCAAGAAATCTGAGGTATCTTCTGCAAATTGGTCATATGGGGACGTGCAGGTATGCCACCTTGTGATCTAGAGTTACCAGCCAAGACTCCTTGCCCAGCATGGGAAGAAACTGCTGTAGGGTCAGCATTTTGAATTTTGGAACAATGAGGAATGTGTTTAAAGCGGACAGGTCTAGAATGGGTCTCCATTTGTTTTCTTTTCTTGGTACCAGGAAGAGTCTGGAGTAAAATCCCTTTCCTTGCTCCATAGATGGTACCTTTTCCACAGCTCTCATTTTTAATAGCGGAGATATTTGCTTTAGAGCTTCTGCCCTTTGAGTAGGCGGTAGGTTTGGCATTCCTCTCTTCCCTGGTAGAGTATGGAAATGGAACCTGTAACCTTGGTCTATAGTTTGCAAAATCCATTTTTCCCTTGTGATGCAATGCCAGTTCTTTGAAAATAAAGTTAGCTTTCCGCCTAAGGGTGCTTCTAGTTGTTCCCTGGTAGGCGGTGCCACTGTCAAGTCACTGTGATTGAGTTGTTGTAGTGGTGGTGGCTGCGTCTGTGCCTCGCTGGTTGTTACCTTGCCACTGGCGTCCCCTGTAGGCACCCCTGGATTGGTTTCTGCCTCTAGAACGCCTATTCCTGCCTCTCTGTGTCTTAGAGGAGTCCGGAAAGGACCAATTCTTGGAGGGCCAGTTCCTGCTAAACCTTGGAGGTTGAACCTGTAAGAAATCTTTCACCGTTTGTACAGATTTCGCCTTCTCTTCCATCTTTTTTAGTACCTGCTGAGCAGGGGAACCAAATAAATTGACCTTGTCCATGGGTGCATCCAAAAGCTTTGATTTGACATGGTCTGGTAATGCCTGTTCTTTCAACCATGCATGTCTCCTGATAACTGTGCCAGTCATGGCTGATCTAAAGGAAGCCTCCAGTGCATCATAGCCACATTTTAAAGAATGGTTACTAACTTGCTGTATGTTATGTACCATTTCCTGAACATATTTTTTATCTAAAGATTCTTCAGAGGACAGCTTTTTAGTTAACTGGTCAAGCATAAACTCTTGATATTGAATCATATGAAATTGGCAGTTCAAAGCCCTAGCTGACAAGGTAGCAGAAGTGTAAACTTTTTTACCCCATCTCTCTAAGGACCTGGATTCCCTTTCAGAGGGGAGGGGGTTTTTAGTAGAAGTAGCTGCTACAGCTTTAGGGCCCTTGGAGATAGTCTCTGGATCTGCAAAAGGAGCCTTGTATAAATGGTGATAAGTGTCCGGGACCCTGTAGAACCTATCGGGCTTAGCAGGAGCCGGAGGTAATGAATCAGGAGCAGTGCAAGCATCATTAAATGCATCATCTACAACAGAAAGAACTGGAGGTATAGCTAAAGGCCTATGTTGTGGCAAATGTAGAAAGGTTCTAAGCCTTTTTCTGGAGTCTGAGAAATCTTGGCCCTGCCACTGAAATTGTTCCCTCATAGCATGCAAGGTTTCCCCAAAGGAAAATTCCTCAGGTGGAGAGGCTGAAGGAATGGACTCTTCAGCATCAGAGTCTTCGTAAGTAGAATAAGAAGCCTCAGGAGGGGCTGTATGTTCAGAGTCATCAGAGGAATCATCAGTGGATACTGGTTCAGGGGGCTCTGCTCTAGGCCTCTTTTCTGGAGGTGGGAGAGAGGACCTGTCTGGATGAGGCTGGGATCCACGAATTAAAGAAATTAGATCCTCAGCCAAAGAAAGCATATGAGAGCTAGTGCTGGGCCTGTGTGTGTGTGTGTGGGGGGGGGGGGGGTTTGGCAGGCACAGTTTTTGAAGCTTTGGCTGCTTTAGCCCTGGCAAAGGCCTTAATAGACATGGCTGCAGGAGGCCTAGCAGCTCCACGTGCAGGGGTTGAAATATCCAGGGGAATAGTGTCTGATAATTCCTGAGAAACCGCAACAGAAGGTTGGATTTCAGAAGCCGATTCTACCAGGTTAGAGGAGGCCTCGGTAGAAGGCATGGTTTCGGCTGAAGAAAGAACCGCTTGCTCGGTTTTGGCCGAAACAGAGACACTCGCGGTTTGCTTAATTGCGGTTTCGGCCGAAACCGCAGACCGCGAGTGTCGGTCCTTTTCTTTACATTTTTTGGAAATTTGCGTTGTCTGAGGATCCGACGGCATAATATAGGCAAAATCAGAGCCGAAAATCTGTTCAGCAAACTCCGACCGACGTAAGCGTCCGTCGGTTAAAAGAAGCACAGGCTAGACAAGCTGCTACGTCGTGGTCTGGGCCTAAACAATGTATACAGTAGGAGTGGAAATCTTTATGAGGTATTTGTTTCCCACAAAATAAACAGTTATTCACTTTCTCTGACATCGGCTGAGGCAAGAAAGAGTCCCCAACGGGGTACTTAGCTTTTTAGAAGTCTTCGAAGTAGTATTCGGTAGTAGTAATCTCTGGATCTGACCGATCGGCACTTGCGAACAGCTTCTGCTTCGGGCGCCACGCGGCAAGAAAGACTGAGGAAAATGGCGTCGGCTGATGCCTTTACACCCGAAAAACTGCAGCGATGACATCGGGTGAAGTGCGACACCAGCCGAAGCCGGACCCAGACTTTGGAATCCGGCTGACCGAAGGGCTGCCTGACGACAGGACAACCGATTTGTAAGGACTGCAGATGCATCCTTGAAGGACATCCTGCCCTTTGCTAGTCAGAACGCCATCTCTTGATAAGTCTGAATGCCGCATTCCATTGCTTGTTTCACCAAGCCATTCTAGTACTCATAACATTATGGAGGGAACTTTCACCTTGAGGGACAGCTATCAGGGAAGAAGGCAGCCAAGAAGCCTAGGCCAAAATCTTCTGCTGTTTAGCTTCCGGACATCTCTCCAAAGGTAAGTGAATGCCTGGAGGTTCAACCGGCTTTGTTGTCAAAGATTCCTCTTCGGAGACCGGGTTGGAGGCTGGCGAGATCAGACTTGAAGCACATCTAAGAAGGCTTTGCAAACGTCCGTTCAAGATGTTCAGGAAAGTACAGTTTTGTACCTACCATAAATGTAGATGTTAGAGTGCTAATACAGCTGCAGTCATTAACAGATGGGTTCTCCTGCCGTCAGGCGGGTCCTCGGTCGGCCGAATTCCAAAGTCTAGGTCCGGCGTCGGTTGTCATCGCTTCTTCCCTGACATCAGTGCGACAGGGGTATAAAGGAACCAGCCGACGCCATTTTCTTCAGTTTTTCTTGCCCCAGATGTCAGGTGTCCCCAGATGGAAGGCAATAATAAATTTGTGTGATAATGCAGTGCTATATAATCAAAATACAGTAGTTGCAAGCAAATGCATCATAAATGAAAACCCCAATCAGGTTGTATGAGGATGTGTTAGCCTATAGGCCTGTCCCAAGAGGGGAAGGAGGGAGGGAAACCTGGACTGCAGCTGTATTAGCACTCTAACATCTACATTTATGGTAGGTACAAAACTGTACTATGTTCATCGTGCATACAGCTGCAGTCATAACAGATGGGTAGAATCCCAAAGCTAAGAAGGGGTGGTAGGCACTAGTTGGAACTAGGAGGAGCCAAAATGCCCTGCAAGACTGCAGTGGCAAAGCCTGCTCTAGATTTGGAGTATAACGGTAGGTTGTAGTGCTTGGAGAAGGTATGCACAGAACTCCAAGTGGCTGCTTCCAAAATATCCTTAGGCTGCAGAGGTGGCTGTGGCCCTGGTGGAATGAGTTCTAATGCCTGTAGGAACAGTTTTGCCATGAAAGGAGTAGCAAAAGCGTATGCAGTGGGCTAATCATTTTGAGATTGTCTTTTTGGAAATTGGCTTCCCTTGAGCTCCTACCGCATAGGCCACAAAGAGCTGTTCTGATTTTCTGAAAGGCTTTGTTCTGTCCAAATAATAACGCAGCTGTCCAAGGAATGTAGTAATCTCTCCCCTTTGTTTTGAGGATTAGGATAAAAAGTAGGTAAATGTATGGCCTGATTTAAAGCTACCCTGGATACCACTTTAGGCATAACGGACAGGTTGGTTCGTAAGGAAACTCTGTCGTGATGGAAGATGATAAAAGGCTGGACAGCCATGAGAGCCTGTAGTTCTGAAACTCTATGAGCGGAGGTGATAGCCAGAAGGAAAGCTGTTTTCCAGGACAAATATTGCAAATCTGATGAGGCAGCTGGCTCAAAGGGAGGTAAGGTCAATTTTTCCAGAATTAAATTAAGATCCCAAGCAGGTATTGGTCGTTTCCTTGGAGGCCTTAAATTCTTAGCCCTTCTGAGGAACGGTCTTAAGAGAGGGTGAGAGAATAAAGGTGGATCAGTGTTGTATTCTGCAGAAATGGCTGAGGCATGTATTTTAATGGAGGAGAAAGAAAGTCCACTGCTTAGCAGTTCAGCCAAATATTGTAGTATTCGAGGTAAATTCAGTTTTCCAGGATCCTGGCCCTTTTTCTCATTCCAGACAAAAACGTTTCCATTTTGCAGAGTAAGCTTTTCTGGTTGATGGTCTTCTGGCCTCCAAAATGACATCCCGCACCTCCTTGGAGAGTAGGGCCTGTTGTGATGCTAAGGAATCTTCCATGCGGCTAGATTGAGTGTTTTCAGCTGGCTCTGAAGAGTTTTGAAACTGTGCTGAGTCAGAAGAGGCATTAGAGGCAGGGTCCATGGTGGGGAATGCGTCAGGCTCCTCAGGAGTGGGTACCAGTGTTGCCTTGGCCAGTCTGGAGCAATGAGAATCATCTTTGGGCTGTCTGCTTTGGTCTTTAATAGAACTTTGGGCAGCAGAGGAAGAGGAGGGAAGGCATAAACTGTCATTGATGTCCAACTGAAAGAAAGAGCGTCCACTCTCCAGGCCTTTGGATGGAAGATCCTTGAGCAGAATTTTGTCAATTGATGATTCTTGTGGGAGGCAAAGAGATCCATGTCTGGCCTTCCCCATTCTTGGATTATTTCTGTAAAAACTTTTGGATGCAATTTCCATTCGTGTGGATCTGTCATATTCCTGCTTAGGTTGTCTGCCAGCGTGTTTTCCTTGCCTGGCAAGTACTGTGCTTGTAGTTCGATTTGTAAGTCCAAGGCCATGTTCCAAAGTGACATGGCCAGTCTGCATAGGGGGTAAGAATGTGTTCCTCCCAGTTTGTTTATGTACCACATAACTGTGGTGTTGTCCGTTCTCATCAATAATTGACCTGGTTGTAGAAGGTCCTTGAAAGCTATAATAGCATTTAATACTGCTAGCATTTCTTTTTGATTGATGTGAAGTTGCTTTTCTTTTTGGGATCATTTGCCCTGAATGCACCAATCTGTCATGTGCGCTCCCCAGGCGTAGTCCAAGGCGTCTGTTGTGATGACTTGATTTGCTTGAGGCTTGCTGAATGGAAGACCTGTGTTTGTTTGACATGCTTGAGCCCACCACAGAAATTCCTTTTGCAGACATGGAATTAGTGGTATTATTGTTTCCAAACTGTGGCTGTATTGAGACCATATGTTTTTCAGGTTCCATTGTAGTTTCCTCATATGCAGCTTTGCACATGGGATTAGTAAGATGCAAGAAGCCATGAATCCCAGAGCCTGCAGGATTTTCCTTGCAGTCAGCCTGGTGCAATTTGCTAGTGTTCTGAAGTATTGTATTAGTTGCCCCTGCTGCTCTGGCGCGAGATAGGCCATCTGGGTGTTTGTGTCCAATTTGGCACCCAGGAAAATTATCTTCAGAGAGGGTATTAGCCTTGATTTCTTTTTGTTGACTGTGTATCCCAGAGATTTCAATAACATTATTACATAAGCCAGATGTTTCAGAAGAATGTGCTTGCTGTCCGCTTGGATCAGGCAGTCGTCCAAATAGGGGTATATTTGTATCCCTTGAAGTCTGCAGTAGGCAATTACTGATGCCAGGCATTTAGTGAATACTCTGGGCGCAGCAGATAAGCCAAAGGGCAATGCAGAGAATTGATAATGGGTTGAACCTGCAAGAAATCTGAGGTACCTTCTGCAATTTTGGTCTGATTGGGACATGCAGGTATGCCTCCTTGAGGTCCAATGTTACCAGCCAAGACTCCTTGCCCAGCATGGGAAGAAGTTGCTGTAGAGTGAGCATCTTGAATTTTGGTACGAGTAGAAATGTGTTTAGGATGGATAGGTCCAAAATAGGTCTCCAATCTTTTCCCTTCCTTGGCACCAGAAATAGCCTGGAATAAAAACCTTGACCTTGTTCGTGCGTAGGTACCTCTTGAATAGCTTTCATGTTTATGAGATCTGTAATTTGCTTTTGTGCCTCTGCCCTTTGATTGTGTGGCAGGTTTGGCATGCCTCTCATTTTTGGAAGGGTGTGAAAATAGAATTTGTAGCCTCTGTTTATAATGTCCAGGATCCATTTGTCCTTTGTGACAACATGCCAATTTTTTGAGAATAATGCCAGCTTTCCTCCTAAGGGGGCTGCCATTTGAAACCTGGTTTGCATGCAAAGAGGAAAGTCATTGGGTTTGCTTTCTGAAAGATTGCGAATTGTCCTCACCACCTCTTTGTGTAGGAGCTTGTCATTGTCTGCCTCTATACGATCCTTGGGATTGTCCTCTGCCCCTCGGGCGCCTGTATCTGCCTCTTTGGGGTCTGTCTGTGGCAGGAAAGGACCAGTTTTTGGAAGAACAATTTCTACTAAAGCGTGGGGGTTGAACCTGTAGAAATTCTTTCACAGTTTGCATTGATGTAGCCTTTTCCTCCATTTTCCTTAATACCTCCTCAGCATTTGCACCAAATAGTACATCCTTTTGAAGAGGGGAGTCTAGTAATTTAGCTTTGACATGATCAGGCAAGGCTTGTTCCTTGAGCCAGGCATGCCTACGTATGACTGATCCTGTAACAGCAGATCTACATGAGGCCTCTAGAGCATCAAAACCACATTGTAAGGTATGCTTACCCACTTGTTCTGCACTATGCATCAAATCCTGCAACTCCTTCAGGTCTGGTTGTTCATTGTTCTGCACTATGCATCAAATCCTGCAACTCCTTCAGGTCTGGTTGTTCAGGTTGTGACATTCAATTGTGATAACAAAAACTGTTGGTATTTTAGCATATGAAACTGACAGTTTAAGGCCCTCATGGATAAGGTAGCCGAGGTATATACCTTTTCCCCCCACCTTTCTAAGGATCTGGAATCTCTCTCGGAAGGCAATGGATTTTTGGCAATGGAGGCCTTAACTCCCTTGGGGCCCTGTGAGATGGTTTCTGGGTCAGCAGCATGGCTTTTGTAAAGAAATTGGTGTGAGTCAGGAACCCTGTAGTACCTGTCAGGCTTAACTGGAGCTGGAGGTAGAGAGAGAGGTTAAGACAGGCCGCTGAGTAAACATCTAGGATGTCCAAGACAGGAGGAATAGCCAGAGGCCTATGCTGAGGTAACAAGAGAAATTCCCCTGAGCCTTTTCTTGGAATCTGAATAATCCTGGCCTTCCCAGTGGAAGTGTTCCATTAAGGTATACAAAGTTTCCCCAAATGCGTAATCCTCGGGGGGGGGGGGGGGGGGATACAGAAGGGATGGACTCCTCCGCATCAGAGTCTTCAAAAGGGGAGTAAGAATGTTCCTCATCATCAGAGTGCTCTGAAATAATGAAGCCCTGATCAGAGGAGGGAGAATCTTCCTCCACTCTGGGCCTTTTGTCCGGTGGGGGCTGAGCACCTCTGATTAGAGTAATTAAATCCTCAGCCATTTTAAGCATCTGTTTCTTAGGCATGGGGCCTGGAGATGGGCCCTGTGTAGCTTGTGTCTTAGAGTGCATGGTTGCTTTAGACTTTGTGAAAGCCTTGATGGAGAAAGAGGAAGGTCTGAAGACACCTTGAGTGGAGGTGGACCTGTCCACATTCTGAGTTTCAACGCCAAGAGTGGCTTCGGTATCTGTAGTCGGGGTGTGGGCCGAGGAGCCTGTGACCTCGGCACAAGAGACACCGTCAAAGAAGTGTCATCGGTAATCAGGGGCTGCGTAGGTGCCTCACTGAGAACCGGACCACGTGTAGTCTGCTTTGGCGTGGTGTCGGTAGAGGCCGCGGACCTCGTGTGTTGGTCCTTGTCTTTGCGTTTTTTTGGACAAAATCGGAGTATCCGACGACATAGTATAGTTAAATGCTTTCCCAAAATAATGCTGGGCGAACTCCGCCCAACGCTTAGTGCGTTTGTTGAATGTAGCACAAAAGCGACAGACCGAGACGTCGTGGTCTGGGCCTAAACAAGGCATACAGAGGGAATGGAAATCCTTATGCGGTATTTGCTTCCCACAAGAAATACAATTATTAACTTTGTCTGACATCGGTCTGAGGCAAGAAAAGTTTCCCCAACGGGGTACTTGGCTTTTAAGAAGACTTCGGTTTCCAAATTTGTAATTTCAGGAGCTGGCCGACCGGCACTTGCGAACTGGTTCTGCTTCGGGCACCGCGCGGCAAGAAAGACTGAAGAAAATGGCGTCGGCTGGTTCCTTTATACCCCTGTCGCACTGACTTCAGGGAAGAAACGACGACAACAGACGCCGGACCTAGACTTTGGAATTCGGCTGACCGATGACCCGCCTGATGGCAGGAGAACCCATCTGTTATGACTGCAGCTGTATGCACGATGAACATATGTGGCTGATCTTTTCCGAGGGGCCTGGGGTGTTCCTCAGATTTTAGTCAAGAGATGTCCCTACTACCATTATTGAATGTTGTCGGGTCAGAGCCTTCCAATTTTTATAAGACAGAAATCCATTGGACCTGCTCAGAGAATCTGCTACTGTGTTCTGATCGGAGGGAATGTAAACTGCCTGAAGGGCCACCCAATACCAGATGTCCAGCTTCCAAACTTGAAGGGATAGCCTGCAAAGGAGGCAAGACCTTGTCCCCTCTTGCTTGTTGACATACCACATCACTACAGTTATTGTCAGAGAGAATCCTGTGGGCTGAAAGAAAAGCCAGCAGAACAGCTCATCTCTGACACTGAGGTCTTTCTTTTGATGAAGCGACCAAAGGCCCTGTACCGAGACCCCCTATCCCATGTCCGAGGCACCTGTGAACTTCCTGAGAAGGGACTGGAGATTGAAAGGAAGCCCTGGGTTAAGGGATAACCGATGACTCCCACCACAGAAGAGGGACTATAAAATCTAAAGGATGGAAGTGTTGAAACCAAACTGACTTTAGAAACTACTGAAGCTTATTTATATGGAGTTTGGTTAGACAGCCTAGGACTGGTAAAAGCCATGTAAACTCAATACACTCAAATTCTGTAGCTGTGACTGACGCCAAAGGAAGAAGGGATTGAAAGAAAGCAGAGAGAGTTGAGGCCTTGGGTGGAGGCAGGGATGCCAACACTGGAGCAGTCTGGATCCTGCAACCCAGAAAAATTATGATTCTGAGGAGTCAGGAATGACTTCTGCACACCTTGGGGTGTACTGTAAATTACCAGGACAGAACTGATAAAGTTTACATGCTAAAGAAGGACCTCGAGAAGAGCCCTGAATAAGCAGGCCCTCCAGGCAGGGAAAGACCTGTATCCCCCTCAGCCTGCAAAAAGCAATCAGAGGAGGAAGGCATTTGGTGAATGTCCTTTGACCTCTACTGCCCCAAAGGTCAGAGACCTGAACATGCCAGGAAGCAACAGAGAAATGCATAAACTTCCTGAAAAGGATATGAATAGGAATGTGTAAATAACCATCCACAAGATCCTGGGTAACTAGAAAAGCCTGAGGAAGTAGCAGAGGAAACAAGGCTTGAAGGGACCGCATCCAAACGGAAGGGACCTTCAAAAAACTGTTTAGCTGAGACAGATCCAGAATGGGCCTCCAAGTGCCTTCTTTCCCAGTGACCAAGAGCATTCTGGAATACCCCTTCCCCTCTAAGGAGTTGGGGCTTCTTGAGCTGCTCCTGGAGACAACAGGCTCTGAAGCACATCTGGAAAAAAGAGCAGCTTTTCCTGAACAGGCTGAGGAATGCTGAGGGGGGGGTTCAAAACCATGCAATAAACCCTGGTGACTTATGGAAAGAACCCAGGAGTCTTGGGTGATGTTTACCCAAACAGGAAGGGACAGGTAAAAATGCAGAGAAAGGAATGTGGCAGAGAAGAAATGGACAGACAGCACCTGGTTGGTCAAAAAAGGAGTAGCCTTAGCAGTGGGAGCCCCTCTTACCATCCTTTTTACCTGTGGGGGCAGGGCAAGAGTCTACAGACAACGGTAATCTTATTAAGATAATTCCCAAAACTTGGGCACACAGGAAACAAAATATGCTTCCACTCCTGTAAAGGCTCTGCACTTTTCTTGTAGGGACCTGAACAACTCTGCAGCAGCACCAAACAAATGCTTATAATCCAGAGGAGCGGCCATCAGTTTAGCCTTGATATCATCAGGTAAAGGCTAAAGTCAATGCCTCCTCAAAACTCATCCAAATGTAGCAGCAGCCCCAGATCAGCTGCATTTAATGGAACAGCAAGCTACTTGGGGAGGACATCCCAAGCGAAGCAAGACCAAAGCCCTCCCCTCAGAAATCAGGCAGATCAGAAATAGCCTGAAAGGCTTGAAAGAGAAGAGCCAAAGCGTAGTCAGTCATGCGTGTCTGATAGTTAACATCTCTGAAAGGTCAGGTAACAGAAGTATACACCTTACCCAGTCTCTCCATGGTTCTGCTATCCTTCTCAGATGGCAGCAATGTTGTGGAAGGCAACAATCTGGAATACTCTGCCAATGACACCACAAAGTGGTCAGCACAGGGACACTTAAAAACTTGCAGTCCTCAGGCACTAAGTCCATCAGGCATTTTGGGAGCAGGGAATCGAGAATCAGGAGCCTGGGAAGATGCAGAAAAAGCATCCAGCAAGGCAGCCAGGACAGGAAGAGCAGAGGACCTAGGAGACTCCATTTGCAAAACCTCATAGTATCTTTTCCGAGTATCAGACACTTGAGCTGATTACCAAGGTTCTAAGGAGTAAAAGTAATAGGTCAGGGACTCCTCAGAATCAGCAGTATTCTCAGAAGAAGCCTGTTCCCTAGGCCTCTTAACAGGGGTAGAATATCGTGGGGAGCAGGAATAGAAGCACCCTGAGGAGGCTTAAGAGCAATATGGGCATTACACAAGCCTCGAGTAAAAGGACCACCATTTACTCAGAGGATCTTTTGGAGCAGGCAAAATAGGTTTCAATTTCCATTTCTTTTCAAGTAGGATGTCGGCCTTAAAATTGTGGAAGCTCGGAGCCCTGATGGCATTCATGGTAGTCGGGACCTCTTCCCAAACTAAAATTTAAGGAACACCCCTAGGCCCTTTTGCAATAACCAGCTGCAGTTCTTCCTGTACATCTAAAGCAGACGTCTGTAAAATGTCCATGGACATGCATGGTATTGGGTGCATGTCTGCCTCCAAAGCAGTTAGAAACTTTATACTCATCCGGGCTTTCACCAACCTCGAGAGACATCCAGTGGAGGTGGTACAGCCAAATACGACCTAACTTTCTTGGCCTTTTATTTCATAGACTGCTGGCCCTTGGGCTGGGAACATCCTTCCATGCCATCGTAGCCAACAATTTAAGTTGTTGGTTCTCAAGATAAATCACTAGGGAAAAAAAGCAGACTCCTTTCTTAGGGACAAAAGACTGACATCTCACAAGATGTATGGTCACGTTAAGTGCCTAAACAGGACAAACACTGCTCATGAATCTTTATGGGGAATCTGTCTCCTGCACTGGCATTTCCCCTTTCTGGATGATATGAAACCCAACAACCAGATTACAAGGCAAACTAAAGATAAAACAAAAAACCCAACGAGGCACTTATCTGAAGTGGGAGAAAATACAGTTGTGTACACTTACCATAAATGTAGATGTTAGAGTGTATTCACTGTTGCAGTCATTACATTTGGGTAATCTGCTGGCAGGTTGCCCTCAGTCGGCCTAACAAAGTCCTGGGTCATGCGTCCCTTCTTCCATGACGTCAGGTTGTCAGGGGTATAAAACATGCAGCAGATGCCATTACATCAGTTTTTCTTGCCCCAGATGTCAGGTGCCCCCCAAATGGGGAGCAAATAAAAATTAAACACACAAATATACTTCCAAAGAAAAGCAAATACACCAAAAAGGCTTTTAAGCATAGTAAAAGAAAGCAGAGGTATTGTCACAGAAAAACAGGGGGCTGGAGGGAGGGTAACCAGGACTGCAACCATGAATACACTAACATCTACATTTATGGTAAATGTACACAACTGTACTATGTTCTTAGTGTTTCACTGTTGCAGTCATTACATTTGGGAAGATTCCCAAAGCTACGGTTGGGAGGAGGAATTTATACAGCATTAGGACCAGCTATAAGGCCTGCAAGACAGCAGTGGCAAAGCCAGCTCTGGATTTACAGAAAATTGGTAAATGATAATGCTTGGTGAATGTATGTACAGAACTCCAGGTAGCAGCTTCTAGAATATCCCTGGTAGGAACACCTCTGAGAAAGGCTACAGAAGTAGATGCAGCCCTGGTGGAGTGAGATCTGATCCCCTGGGGGATAGGTTTTCCACGGTGCTTATAGCAGAAATGAATGCAATGGCTTATCCATTTAGAAATGGTTTGTTTTGAAATAGCCTTCCCCTCTGCCCCAGCAGCAAATGCTACTAGCAATTGTTCAGATTTTCTTCTAAATTTAGTTTTGTCCAAGTAGAATCAAAGTTGTCTGTGCACGTCCAAGGAATGTAGAATCCGTTCCCCTTTGTTCTGTGGATTGGAAAAGGTTGGCAAATGGAACGATTAAGAACCACACTGGAAACCACCTTGGGCATGAAGGATGGATTGGTCCTCAAGAGATACCTTGTCCGCATGAAAGATTATGAAAGGCTCCAATGCCATAAGGGCCTGTAATTCAGATATCCTAGAAGAAGTGATTGCTAAAAGGAAGGCTGTTTTCCAAGAAAGAAATTTTAAGTCTGCAGTAGCAGCTGGCTCGAAAGGAGGTAGAGTGAGCTTCTCCAAAACAAAGTTAAGGTCCCAGAGGTAGGGGTAGAAGCTCTCCTGGGTGGTCTCATGTTCTTTGCCCCTCTGAGATACTGCTTGAACAGGGGGATGAGAAAAAAAGAGGGGTGGTTCTGTGTTATAGTGAGCTGAAATAGCGGAGGCGTGGATTTTAAGAGGAAAAAAAGACAGGCCCTTGTGAAGCATCTCAGTTAAGTATTGCAAAAATCGGAGGTAACTCATCCCTAAAGATTGGTTCCAGGCACAGAATCTTTTCCATCTGTCAGCATAAAAGATTTTCTAGTACTAGGTCTTCTGGCCTCCAAAATGACATCCATCACAGGTTTGCTGAGGAATGCTAAGGGGTGAATTTAAGTGATTAGCCAGGCTGCAAGGTTCAATGTTGGAAGCTGAGGGTGCAGAATTTGGTTCGCCTGCTGAGACAGCAAGTAAGGTGTCGGAGGCAGGTGCCATGGAGATATTTGTGACACTGCACAGGTGTGGGTACCAGTGTTGGCGTGGCCAGTCTGGAGCAATCAAAATCATTCTTGGTTTGCCCTGTTTGACTTTTAGCAGAACTTTGGAGAGCAGAGGCAGAGTGGGAAAGGCGTAGACTGATAAGGACAGAGCATCCACTTTCCAGGCTTTTTTGTGGGGAGTCCTTCTGCAAAACTTGCCCAACTGGTAGTTCTGGGGGGAGGCAAATAGGCCTATGTCTGGGCTCCCCCATTTGCTTGTCAACATGTTGAAAATACGTGGCTCCAGTTTTCATTCGTGTGGGTCCATGAGATTTCAGCTTAGTCCGTCTGTCAGTGTATTCAATTTTCCTGGCAGGAATTGAGCTTGTAGGTGCACTTGGTAGCTTAAGGCTGCGTTCCACAATGCCATGGCTAGTCTGCAGAGGGGGTAGGAATGTGTACCCCCCTGCTTGTTTATGTACCACATAACCGTGGTGTTGTCCGTCTTTACCATTAGTTATCCTGGAAGAATGTAGCCCTTTAAGGCTGTTGATTGATTTGTAGGTGCATTTGATTTGGGTTCCATTTGCCCTGAATGCACTTCCCTGCCAGGTGAGCCCTCCATGCATAGTCTGATGCATCTGTAGTTAGGGTTTATGCGGCAGGGGTAGTGAGAATGGCAGTCCCTTGTTTTGGTGGCAGGTTTCTGCCCACCATAGGAATTCCAGGCGTAGGCAAGGTATGATCAGAATCATTGTTTCCAGGCTGACAATGTTGACTCCACAGACTTAAGCACCACTGTAGTTTCCTAATATGCAGTCTTGCATATGGAATTAGAAGAATGCAGGAGACCTTCATGGCTTGCAGTATTTGTCTTGCAGATAGCAGGGTTTTTGTGGCCACCTGTTTGAAGTAAGTTACCACATTATTTTGCTTCTCTGGCGCGAAGAAAGCCATCTGGGCAGTTGTATTAAAGCTTGCACCCAGGAATGTAATCTGTTGAGAGGGTACCAGTTGTGATTGCTTTTCGTTTATGGTGTACCCCAGACAGGTTAGAACCTTTTTTACAAGTGCCAGATGATTCAGAAGTATGCTCTGGTTTTCTGCCTGAATTAGACAATCGTCCAGGTATGGATATATTTGAATATTTCTTTGCCTGCAAAATGCAATTACTGGAGCCAGGCAGTGCAGAGAACTGATAATGCAAGTAGCCTGCTTTGAAGCGTAGGTATCTTCTGCAAGATTCCCTGATTGGCAACTCTAGATTTAAAAGACGCATACCTGCACATCCCAATCAGGCATCTTTGCCTAGCATAGGTAGTAACTGGTGAAGATTCAGCATCTTGGACTTTGGAATGTCCAGAAAGGTGTTTAGAATAGACAGGTCCAGAATTGGATGCCATGATTTGTCTTTTCTGGGTACCAGGGAAAACTTGGAATAGAAACCTTGTCCCTTTTCCTCTTCTGGTACCGGTTGAATAGCCCTCATGTTTAAGAGGGAAACTACTTGTTTTTGACCCTCTGCCCACTGATTTGGGGGCAGGTCTGGCCACCCGTTTGGTGTTGGCAACGTGTGGAAATGAAATCTGTATCCGTGGGACACTATTTAAAATCCATTTGTCCTGGGTTAGGAGTTTTTTTTGCATGAAGAGCAATCTTTCCCCCCAAAGGGGCAGCTAAAAGTCAAGTGCCTGGTAATTTTAAAGGAAAGTCATTGAGACTGTTTAGCATAGGGGGGGTGTCTTGTTATTTCCAGATTTGGAAGTGGAGGCCCCCCCATTGCTTAGTTTCTGAAAGTCCCCTGGGACTGAAACCTGGTGCTTTTGGTGTGCCTGGGTTTGGCTTGAGAGGATCTGGAAGGAGCTGGAAAGGACCAATTCTTAGTAGGCCAGTGCCTACTAAATCTTGGAGGCTGCACTTTTAAGAAATCTTTTACAGTTTGCATAGATTTAGCTTCATCTTAGGCAGTCCTGATTTAAAGGAGCACCCAACAATTTTGCTTTAATGTCATCAGGCAGAGATTGCTCCTTAAGCCAAGCATGCCTTCTAAGCACAGACCCAGTAACAGCAGCCCTGCAAGAGGCTTCTAAAGAAGCAAAACCACATTGCAAAGTATGTTTTCCAACTTGTTCAGCAGAATGCAATAAACCCTGTAACTCTATTTTCCACACTGTCAGAAATAAATATAATTTTCTGTTTAAGCAGTCCAATAATATGCTGTTGCTATTTTAACATATGAAATTGGCAGTTTAAAACCCTGATTGCCATGGTTGCAGAAGTATAAAAAGATGTTAGGTCTTACCATAACATTCCATCTGTATTGTTGATCCTCGTTCGGTAATTACGTATGGGTATCAGTTCAGACCTCGGAACCGAGCCGGACATCTTCCAAGCTCACGTCAGCTACAAACTCTTGAGTTAAAACTCTTACCCAGAAACCCCCTCTCCCTGTTACCTCAGAATGAGTTTGCAAGTCAAAAGACCTAAAAGAACTGGATGGTGAGATCCACTAGAAGCCACAGGAGGGGAAAGGAGGGAGGGTCGTAATGACTGAACGAGGATAGACAATACAGATGGAATGTTATGGTAAGACAACTTCTTTATCAGATATTGTTAATCCTTGTGCATTCCTTACGTATGGGACAGAGTCCCTAGCTACCTCTATTCCTGAGAGGATCTCATGGAAGGACATTCCTGAGCACCATAGAACCAAAAGATGCTCTTTCCCTGGAGGCCAAATCCAATTTGCAATGATTGGTGAAGGTATGAGGCGTAGCCCAAGTTGCAGCTGCAAGACGTCCTGTAAAGAAGCTCTGGAATGGAAGGCAACAGAAGTTGCCACCGACCTTGTTGGATAAGCCTTGATGGTAGTCGGTAATGGAATATTACGTTGTGTTCATAGGTTCATACTAGGCTATCTGCCCAAGGGCATTTATAAGCCTAGCCCATAGTTATGTGGCTTTCGCCACCCCTTTAGTTTGAAGAAAACTATGCCTATTATTTTGCTGTGCCTCTGTCAAGCAGTGACACTGAAGTAATCCCTGGGGTATATCTGCGATCTCCCATTCATTGGTCAAGATTCCTCTTGAACAAGGCCAGCGAGGTGCTCTGCCTCACATGTACCGGGATTTTGTTCCACAGCATAGGGAGTCTCTGGGTGATGAATCTGTCCCTCCAGCACGTTCTATTAATAACTGTGTCAAGGTTTAAGTCTCCTGCCCTTGTGGTTCTGAGGGATCTATATTTTTTGAGGTGAAGCATATTCATCAAATCTGGGTTTGACATGGCCTTATATGTCAGGCATAGGTCACCTCTGACAAAGCGGTATGCGACTGAATAGAGCTGGAGTTCTTTCAGTCGGGCAGCATAAGACATATTTTTGAGACCCTTTAGCCTTTTGGTGAGGAACTTTTGGGGCCTGGGCAGCATAAGACCCTTTATCCTTTTGGTGAGGAACTTTTGGGGCCTTTCCAGCTGCTGCAGGTGTCGGGTCAGATACATTCCGAATGGGGCATTGTACTCAATCATAGGTCTAATGAGTGATGAGTACAGGGGGACGATGACCTCCCTAGATCTAGATGTGAATCCCTTCATGATCAGGTGGGCAATGTAGAAGGTTTTCCTAACTACTTTGGCAACATGAGTGTCAAACGAAAGGTTACTGTCAACCTGTGTCCCCAGATCCCTGATGACTTCTTCTGTGCTCAGTGGATTGCCACCTATATGGTAGCTAGGGGTAATCTTGTTTTTCCCCGAAGGGTATGACTATGCATTTCTTGGCATTTAACTTTAGGCCATGGCTCTGGCACCAGTTATCTGTTTCTGTGAGGCCCTTCTGAAGGATATCTGAATCAGATGTGTTTTCGACTATGGCGCCCAGTTTGCAGTCATCTGCAAACTTTGTCAGCCATAACTCTCCTGTGTTTGCTTGTACTTCAGAAAAGTAGATGCCGAACAAGAGTGGTCCCAGGACTGAGCCCTGTGGGACACCACTTGTGACAGGCTTTGAGTCTGACATGGCGCCAGCAACTCTGACACTGTGGGTTCTGTCACTTAGCCAGTTTGCAACCCATCTTGTGATGTATGGGTTTACATTCAAGCTGATGAGTTTTTCGATGATACCTGAGTGGGGTATTGTGTCGAAGGCCTTTGCCAGGTCGAGGTAGGCTGTATGGACTGCCTTGCCCTCATCAATAGCCTTGGTGACTGTTTCGAAGAAGTCAACCAAGTTTAAAAGGCATGATCTGCCTTTGACAAAGCCGAACTGGGATGGATCCAAAGTCTGCAAGTTCCCTATGTCTTTATTTATGAGTTCCATTATGATCCTCTCCATGGCTTTGCAGATAAGGCTTGTCAAGCTAAAGGGACGGGAGGCACCGCCCTTGTGAAGTGGGACCACAGTCGCTGTGCGCCACTCCTTGGGTACGTATCCTGAGGTAAGGCTAAGATTAAACAGCTGTCCTAACTGCGGGTTTAATTCCTCATTGAGTTCGTGGAGCACACAGCCGGGGACACCATCCGGTCCCATGGATGCTGTGTTTTTTGCCTTGGAGAGAGCAGTTCTCACCTGGGCGTTGGAGATGTTTGGGGGGCTACAATCCTCTGGTATAGATATCTCTCCTTTGGGGAGTTTGCACTGAACCTGTCAGCCAGTATGTTGGCAATGTGTGTAGGTTCAGTAATCTTCACATCATTTTGAACTAATTCTGAGCATATCTGAGAGTTTCCTCCTAGGTTTCTAACATAGCTAAAGAAGGCCTTATGATTGTCTTTTGAGTCCTTGGCGATTTTTCTCTCAAAATTTGCCTTGGATGATTTTATGAGAGCTCTTAGGTTTTACTTATAATGATCAAAGGTGTCTTACCTTTGAGGATTTTGCTCTATCTTGTAGTAGCTTCCTCCTTTTGTTGTAGAGCTTGTTTATGGCTGGGGTCCACCAGACTGGACGCTTGCCTTTGGTACAAAGAGTCTTAGTTTTGTTCGGGATTGCCTGATCCATGCAGTCCTGTAGGTGCTGGTAGAAGGCATTTGTAAGTGATTCAGCGGTTTGAGTAATGTTTACCACAGGGGCCTTAAAGGAGACCACACTAGTTTTTAGAAGTGTGAAGTCGGCTTTTGAGAAGTTTTTCACTGTGGTCTTTTTTATTTCAGGTGGGGGCGGGATGAGGACCTCCAGCAAGATTAGTTTATGATCTGATCTCACCAGTGAGGGGTATACTTCCGGTGTTGAACATTGTGATCCCATGTTCGTGATGATGACATCAAGTATGTTTTCTCCTCTTGTGGGGATGGTGACTAGTTGTTCCATGTCATTTGAGTTTATGAACTCCAGGAACCTTTGGGCTAGAGTGTTTGGGCTTGAGTAGTGTTCCCAGTCTATATTAGGGTAGTTGAAATCACCTAGTATGATGGTATTTGGAGATACATTTATCCCCTCCAGTGTTTTCAGGAAGGCCATGTGAGGTTCCTGAGTTTGAGAGGGTGGCCTGTAACATGCTACAAATTGCAGAGCAGTCTTGCCTATGGTTAATTGCACCTGGATGGTCTCCGATGCATCGTGCGTTGCCACCAACCTTGAGGTGTGTTTGTCCTTTATGAATATGGACACCCCCCCTCCTTTCTTGGTGTTGTCCGGATTTTGGGGCCGAACGCATGATATGAGGTGAAACCTGATAGTGCTGGGGTGCTCTCAGGAGCCTTGAACCAGGTTTCTGTCACAGCACAGACATCGATGTTCTCCATACTGAGAAGGGCCTCGAGTGCGTGCATCTTGAGATTGAGACTTCTGGCATTGAGCAGCATTACCCTTAGTTTTTTTCCTTTTTTGTGTTCTAGGGTGGTAGGTTCAGAATTTGAGCCTTGCCTAAAAAAGGCACTATGGGGGTGGCAAGAGCCTTTGCCAATATCCGGAAGCCCAGGGGCGACAGGTGCAAGCCGTCCCTTGCGAAGCAGCGTGGCTTGTCCAGCATGTCATCCCAGGCAGACAGACATTGGATCCCCTTTGAATGACACCAAAATTTAAGCCAATTATTAAAGCTGATCATCTTATCACTGTATTGTGGCATCATTCTAGGTGAAGGTAGGATACTGCTCAAGGTCTGGGTCATACCTGCCTGGGCTACATAAGAGAGCTCCTCAATGTCTCTTTTCATGTAGTCCAAGGAGGTACGTCTCAGGTCGTTGACACCAGCATGGACAATGACTGAGTCATACTTGTACTTGCTGTTGAGAGACCCGAGTGCTTGCGTTATGTGGCAGATTTTAGCGCCCGACAGGCAGCTTACTGTGACCTTCTCCTTACTCAGTCTGGTGAGCGGGACGTCAGTGTGCCTGACTATGGAGTCACCAATGACGAGTGTGTCTGGCATTGTGTTTGGCCTTAAGGGCTGTGACTGTTTGACACTCTGTGTGGTCTATGTGAAGCATGTGTTGGGTCCTGAGGTGGTAGTTGTTTGGGTGTCTGCTTTGGAGGCCTCTGCTGTTTTGGTAGATTTTTGGTCAGAGCCTCCGAGTATGTCTTTGTGTGATTATGTGTATGATTTGAAGTTGTGATGGTACTATGTGTGACTGGGTATGTAGTGTGTGTGGTTACCTTCTCCTCCTGTCTGGTCTTACCAGTCCTATGTTGAGAGAGCTCAGCCTCCAGTTTGGCCGTATAGTTGCATCTCTCGCATGTATTTGTGTTTTGTGGGAGAAGGAGAGGATTGTCTGTGTACATGAGGCAATTGTAACATTGCCTCAATATTCCCAGGTTCACCAGTTGAGCAGGAGAGGACACTAGCAACTGATCCCTCGACATGCTAGAAGTAATGGATAAAAAACTTACAAAAGACTCCGGGGGATGTGGGTTCTAGGCTGGTTGGGTACTATCTATAATAATAGTGCTTAATCGAGGTGCAAGTACTGTAGGAGCAAGTGCTAGGCTTTACAGATAGAGAATAGTCTACTTGGGAATCAAGTAGAGATGAAGTTTTTAGTTATAGGATACGCTGGTTAGATCGGCAGTACAGTTCGAGGAAGGTAGATTTAAGGGAAAATTTAGAGTGGAATTTAGGTAGCCCGAATAGTTTAACCTTGTTAAACCGCCGCTGCTCTTGTGTGCAACAGTGGCAACTCCGCTAACGCGTGCTTTATAGCAGGGGGCTGGAAAAAACAGGAAATGACCCAAAATGGCCAACGAATTACTAGTTGCTGTCTCTAACCACTCCTTTGAGGACAAACAAGCAGCTCAGTACTCCCTACTCCCACTGATGAGTAAAGAAACTACCTCTGGCCACACAAGAAAATGAAGGAACACAGGAACCAAATACAAAGCCCAGGGAACAGCAAAATCTGATCACTGGAACAACTAGCTAGGAAAGTTTAGAAAAGGAGAAGTATTTTTTGTTTTTTTTTTTAGTTTTTTTGCAAACAGACAGAAAAAATACAGTAAATGCTTTGGTATTCGACTAAATTGCTATCAAAGGCTGGTACACTTGAGTGTATTAGCCTGTCTGTTACTTTTAAGCAAAACTTTAGCCAACAAGTGCAATCAACAATTTAAGCACAGAAAAACAGGAAAATCAGGTAATAAAACAGTAATATAGGCACAAACAGAAGTCGAAAAGCTCAAAAGATCGAAAAATGCAAAAAAAATGTTTAAAAAATACTTATAATCAAGAAAGTTGCTTTTTCTGCTCTCTGCTGGCTTAGGAACTCTGCAGGGGACCACGAGGAGCTATGCCAAGTTCTCTAATGCCTGAAAAAGCCCGCCAAAGCGCGCTTTATAGCAGGGGGCTGGAAAAAACAGGAAATGACCCAAAATGGCCAACGAATTACTAGTTGCTGTCTCTAACCACTCCCTTGAGGACAAACAAGCAGCTCAGTACTCCCCACTCCCACTGGTGAGAGTGTATAAAATGAAGGTCACAAGGTCTTTCAACCATCTAGCTAATGTGACCTCAGCAACAGCACATCCTAATCTAGGTCCAGAATAGGCCAAAAATAGCTGGCCCGATTTACGAGAGGCCTTAGTCCTATTCTTGCCTGCGACTATCTAGGGTATGTAGGCAATACTCTCCTTTGAATGATTGGGGAAGAAAACTGGCAATTCAATAGTTTCATTAATGGACATTTCAGAAATCACTTTTGGCAGAAAGGAAGTATTAGTTCTCAAATATACTATCTCTATGAAAAATCAAGTAAGGACTCCTGATGCATAAGGCTTGAAGCTCAGAGATACGTCTGGCAGAAGTAATGGCGACCAAAGCAAGGTTTTCCATGACAAATATTTGAGGTCGCATGAAAAAGCTGGTTCGAAAGGAGGCATTGTCAGAGCTTGTAGAACTAATGACAGGCCCCATGGTTGAAAAGGTTCTCTAAAAGGGGGCTTCAGAGGATTCACACCTTTTATGCAGGTCCTGCATAATTTGTGAGACATGAGGAGTCTTGGACACCCTCATAGAAATTACATATTGCAACCAAATTAACTCTAATGGCCGATAGACCCGATTGAAATAGATCAGCTAGATACTCAAGACACTGGTGCTGAAAAAGGATCTACTTGCTTTTCTTTCAGCCAACGGGTAAATCTTTTCCACTTGCTTAGATAAGTTATTCTAGTGGAAGACTTATGAGATGCAATAAGAATGTCCCATACTGGTAAAGAAAGATCATTCTGCCTGGCAATCAAGGGAATTGGAGGAGCCAAGCTGTGAGCTTCAGGCTGTCCAAGTTGGGATGAATCATATTCTGCAGATGGGAGATCAACCCCAGGGTTGGATGGAGAATCCATGGTTGATCTAGCAGGTGAGGCCAAAGGAAGGGGAACCAAATCTGATGAGGCCAATATGGTGTTATGAGGATCACCTTGCTCTTCAACTAACAGAATTTCTTCAGAAACTGGGGAATGAGGGGAAGAGGTGGAAAAGCATAAAGACCCGAGGGCCAATCGTGGACTAGAGCATCCCTGGGTGACTGTCCCGGAGGGGGAAAGCACAGTTTTGTACCTACCATAAATGTAGATGTTAGAGTGCTCATACAGCTGCAGTCATAACAGATGGGTTATCCTGCCGTCAGGCGGGTCCTCGGTCGGCCGAAATCCAAAGTCTAGGTCTGGCGTCGGTTGTCGTCACTTCTTCCCTGACGTCAGTGCGGCAGGGGTATAAAACAACCAGCCGACACCATCTTCTTCAGTTTTTCTTGCCCCTGATGTCAGGTGCCCCCAGAAGGAAGGCAAAACAATGCAATGTAATGTAATCAAAAAACAGAAGTTTGCAAGCAAATACACCATAAAAGAATACCCCAACCAGGTTGTATGAGGAGGTGTTTGTCATAAGGCCTGTCCCAAGAGGGGATGGAGGGAGGGAAACCTGGACTGCAGCTGTATTAGCACTCGAACATCTACATTTATGGTAGGTACAAAACTGTACTATGTTCATCGTGCATACAGCTGCAGTCATAAAAGATGGGTAGAATCCCAAAGCTAAAAACGGGTGGCAGGCACTAAGTGGAACTAGGAGAAGCACGGATGCCCTGCAAGACTGCTGTGGCAAAGCCCGCTCTAGATTTAGAGTAAAGTGGAAGGTGATAGTGCTTGGAGAAAGTGTGCACAGAACTCCAAGTGGCTGCTTCCAAAATGTCCTTGGTAGGAACCCCTCTGAGGAAAGCTGCAGAGGTAGCTGTGGCCCTTGTGGAGTGAGATCTGATGCTTGTAGGCACAGTTTTTCCATGAAATGAGTAACAAAAGCGTATGCAGTGGGCTATCCATTTTGAGATTATCTGTTTGGAGATGGCCTTTCCTTGAGCACCTGTAGCATAGGACACAAAGAGTTTCTCTGATTTTCTGAATGGCTTTGTCCTGTCCAAATAATAACGAAGTTGTCTGTGAATGTCCAAGGAATGTAGTAGTCTTTCTCCTTTGTTTTGTGGGTTAGGATAAAAGGTAGGTAAGTGGATAGTCTGATTCAAGGCTACACTGGATACTACCTTTGGCATAAAGGAAGGGTTGGTTCGTAAGGAAACTCTGTCCTGATGGAAAATGATAAAAGGTTGCACAGCCATGAGGGCCTGTAGTTCCGAAACCCTGCATGCTGAGTTGATAGCCAGAAGGAAGGCGGTTTTCCATGACAAATATTGCAGTTCTGTTGAAGCAGCTGGCTCAAATGGAGGCAGGGTCAGTTTCTCTAAAATGAAGTTGAAGTCCCAAGCAGGTACTGGTGGTTTCCTTGGGGGGTTTTATATTCTTAGCCCCTCTGAGGAACTGTCTTAAGAGAGGATAAGAGAATAAAGGAGGATCAGTGTTGTATTGTGCAGAAATGGCTGAAGCATGGATCTTGATGGAGGAGAAGGAAAGTCCACTGTTTAACATCTCAGCTAGGTACTGTAATATTTGAGGTAAATTTAGTACCCAAGGATTCTGGCCCTTTTTCTGATTACAGGCACAAAACCGTTTCCATTTGGCGGAGCAGGTTTTTCTAGTAGAAGGTCTTCTGGCCTCCAAGATGACATCCTGCACCTCCTTGGAGAGGAGGGTCTGTTGGGAAATCAAGGAATCCTCCATGCGGCTAGATTGAGGGTTTTCAGCTGACTGTGAAGAGTTTTGAAGTTGTGCTGGGACAACAGAAGAGGCACTAGAGGCAGGATCCATGGTGGGGAATGCGTCAGGCTCTTCAGGAGTGGATACCAGTGTTGTCTTGGCCAGTCTGGAGCAATGAGAATCATGTTTGGCCTCTCTGCTCTGGCTTTTAATAGAACTTTGGGCAGCAGAGGAACAGGTGGAAAGGCATAGACTGTCAATGTTGTCCAATTGAAAGAAAGTGTGTCCACTTTCCAGGCCTGTGGATGATAGGTCCTTGAGCAAAATTTTTTCAGTTGGTAATTTCTGTGGGTAGCAAAGAGATCTATGTCTGGCTGTCCCCATGTCTGAATTATCTTTGCGAAAACTTGAGGATGCAACTTCCATTCGTGTGGATCTGTCATATTTCTGCTTAGGTTGTCTGTCAGCGTGTTTTCCTTCCCTGGCAGGAATTGTGCTTGAAGTTGGATTTGCAATTCGAGCCGTGTTCCAAAGGGACATAGCTAGTCTGCACAGGGGGTATGAATGAGTTCCTCCCTGTTTATGTACCACATCACTGTGGTGTTGTCTGTCCCTATCAATAGCGGGCCTGGATGCAGTAGGTCTAGGCCATAATAGCATTTTGTACTGTTAGCATTTCCTTTTGATTGATGTGTAGGTGCTTCTCTTTTTGGGACCATTTGCCCTGAATGCACTGATCTGTCATGTGCGCCCCCCAGGCGTAGTCCGAGGCGTCTGTTGTGATGATTTGATTTGCTTGAGGCATGCAGAAGGGGAGACCTAGGTTTCTTTGGCATGCTTGAGCCCACCACAGAAATTCCTTTTGAAGACATGGAATGAGTGGTATAATGGTTTCCAAACTGTGGCTGTGTTGAGACCATATGTTTTTTAGGTACCACTGAAGTTTCCTCATATGCAGCTTTGCACATGGGATCAGCAGGATGCAAGATGCCATGAATCCCAGAGCCTGCAGGACTTTCCTTGCAGTCAGCCTGGTGAAGGTTGCCATTTTGCTGAAGTATTGAGATAGTTGCCCTTGCTTCTCTGGCGTGAGGTAGGCCATCTGGGTGTTTGTATTCAAGCTGGCACCCAGGAAAATTATTGTTTGAGAGGGTATTAGTTTTGATTTCTTTTTGTTGACTGTGTATCCCAGAAGGTTCAACAATTTTATTACAAACGCCAGGTGTTTCAGAAGTATGTGCTTGCTGTCCGCTTGGATCAGGCAGTCATCCAGATATGGGTATATCTGTATCCCTTGAAGTCTGCAGAAGGCAATTACTGATGCCAGGCATTTCGTAAACACTCTGGGTGCAGTAGATAAGCCAAAGGGCAATGCAGAGAATTGATAATGGGTTGAACCCGCAAGAAATCAGAGGTATCTTCTGCAATCTTGTCTGATGGGGACATGCAGGTATGCCTCCTTGAGGTCCAATGTTACCAGCAAAGACTCCTTGCCCAGCATGGGAAGAAGCTGCTGTAATGTGAGCATCTTGAATTTTGGTACGAGTAAATGTGTGTTTATGATGGATAGGTCTAAAATAGGTCTCCAATCTTTGTCCTTCCTTGGTACCAGGAATAGTCTGGAATAAAAACCTTGACCCTGTTCTTTTGCAGGTACCTCTTGAATAGCTTTCATGTCCATGAGAGATGAAATTTGTTTTTGTGCCTCTGCCCTTTGATTTTGTGGCAGGTTTGGCATGCCTCTCATTTTTGGAAGGGTGTGAAAGTGGAATATGTAGCCTCTGTCTATAATGTCCAGGATCCTTTGTTGACAATATGCCAATTTTTTGAAAATAATGCCAGTTTTCCACCTAAAGGTGCTGCTATTAAAGCTTTGCTAGGCATGCAAAGGGGAAAGTCATTGTGTCTGCTTTCTGAGCGACTGTGATCTATCTTCTCCACCTCGGTGTAGGTGCTTGCCATTGTCTGGCTCTAAATGATCCTTGAGATTGCCCTCTACCCCTAGGGCGCCTGTATCTTCCTCTTTGAGGTCTGTCCGTGGCTGGAAAGGACCAATTTTTTGAAGGCCAGTTTCTGCTGAAACGTGGAGGTTGTACCTGTAGGAAATCTTTCACGGTTTGCATTGATCTTGCCTTTTCCTCCATACCTCCTCAGCTTTAACACCAAACAATACATCTTGAAGAGGTGCATCTAGTAATTTAGCTTTGACATGATCTGGTAAGGTTTGCTCTTTGAGCCAAGCATGTCTACGTATGACAGACCCTGTAACAGCAGCTCTACATGAGGCCTCTAAAGCATCAAAACCACACTGCAAGGTATGTTTACCCACTTGCTCTGCACTATGCAACAAATCCTGCAACTCCTTTAAATCTGGTTGCTCAGGTTGTGTCATTTTGCTTTTCAACTGAGATAACAAAAACTGTTGATACTTTAACATATGGAACTGACAGTTTAATGCCCTCATGGTTAAAGTGGCCGAGGTGTATACCTTTTCCCCCCACCTTTCTAAAGCTCTGGAATCTCTCTCTGAAGGCAATGGGCTTTTGGCAGTAGAGGCCTTAATTCCCTTGGGACCCTGTGAAATAGTTTCTGGGTCAGCAGCATGGCTTTTGTATAGGAAATGGTGTGAATCAGGAACCCGGTAATACCTGTCAGGTTTAACAGGAGCTGGAGGTAAAGAATCTGGGTTGAGGCTGGCTTCTGTGTACACATCATCTAATATATCCAAGACAGGAGGGATAGCCAGAGGCCTGTGCTGGGGAAGCAAGAGAAAATCCCTGAGCCTTTTCTTGGAATCTGAGTAATCTTGGCCTTCCCAGTGAAAGTGTTCCCTCAAGGTATGCAAGGTTTCCCCAAAAGAATAGTCCTCGGGGGGGGGGGGGGGGGGGGATACAGAAGGGATGGACTCCTCCGCATCAGAGTCTTCAAAAGGGGAATATGAATATTCCTGGTCCTCAGAATGTTCTGAGGTAACAGAGGCTTGATCTGAGGAAGGGTAGTCTTCCTCCAATCTGGGCCTTTTGTCCGAGGGGGGTTGAGAACCCCTGATAAAAGTAATCAAATCCTCAGCCATTTTGAGCATCTGTTTTTAGGCATGGGGCCTTGAGAGGGGCTCTGTGGACCTTGTCTTAGTTTTCATGGCTGCTTTAGATTTTGTGAAAGCCTTAATGGAAAAGGAGGAAGGCCTGAAGACACCTTGAGAGGTGGCAGGCCTGGTCTAAACTCTGTTTCCCCGCCAAGAGTGGCGTCTTTATCTAGTCGGAGTGGGGGCCGAGGAGCCTGCGACCTCGGGCACAGAAGACACCGCTAAAGAAGCGTCTCGGTACTCGGGGGCTGCTTAGATAACTGGAGCACCGGTAGTCTGCTTTAGCGTGGTGTCGGTAGAAGCCACAGACCTCGTATGCCTGTCCTTATCTTTGCGTCTTTTACTCAAAACTGAAGTCGGAGTATCCGACGACATAATATAATTAAATTTTTTACCAAAATAGTGTTGGGCGAACTCCGCCCGACGCTTAATAGTGCGTTTGTTGAATCTAGCACAAAAATGGCAGGCCGAGACGTCGTGGTCTGGGCCTAAGCAAGGAATACAGAAAGAATGGAAAAGTACAGTTTTGTACCTACCATAAATGTAGATGTCCGATAGGTATGCATCTGCAGTCATAACAAATGGGTTGTCCTGCCTCAGGCAGCCCTTCGGTCAGCCGGATTCCACCCGTCATAGCTGCTGGGGTATAAAGGCATCAGCTGACGCCATTTTCCTCAGTGTTTCTTGCCCCAGATGCCAGGTGCCCTCTAGGAAGGCTAAATTTGGATAAATGCAGATAATTCCAAACAGTAGAAAGCAAAATATATATACATATATACACACAAACAAATACACCATAATAGATTCCCCCAGCTAGCTAAAAGAGGGGTAAGTACCCTAGGAATACCACAGAGGGGAAGGAGGGTGGGTACTCCTGACTGCAGATGCATACCTATCGGACATCTACATTTATGGTAGGTACAAAACTGTACTATGTCCTTCAAGGATGCATCTGCAGTCATAACAAATGGGTAGAATACCATACCCAAACTGGGGGAGGAGGCACTAAGATAATGATGGTGTAGTTAAGATCCCTTGTAAAACAGCAGTTGCAAAACCTGCTTGGGATCTGGAGTATAAAGGAAGATTATAATGCTTGGCAAATGTATGCACGGAGCTCCAAGTAGCAGCTTCTAAAATGTCTTTGGTAGCCACTCCTCATAGGAAAGCTGTAGTGGTGGCTGTAGCTCTTGTGGAGTGAGGCCTGATATTTTCAGGAGTTGTCTTTCCATGAAAAGAGTAGCAGAATCGAATGCAATTTCCTATCCATTTTGAGATTGTCTGTTTTGAAATTGCTTTTCCTTGCACTCCTGTTGCATATGCTACCAGAATCTGGTCAGTTTTTCTGCTGGCCTTGGTTCTGTCCAGATAGTAGCGCAGTTGTCTGTGTACATCCAAGGTGTGTAGTAGTTTTTCCCCCCTGTTCTGTGGGTTGGGGAAGAATGTAGGTAAATGTATGGCTTGGTTCAAGGATACCCTGGATACCACCTTTGGCATAAAAGTAGGAATGGTTCTCAGAGACTCTCTATCCTGATGGAAGATAAGGAAAGGCTGCACTGCCATTAATGCCTGTAACTCAGATACCCTTCTTGCTGAAGTGATTGCTAGCAGGAAGGCAGATTTCCAAGATAAGAACTGTAAGTCTGCTGTTGCTGCTGGTTCAAAAGGGGGAAGTGTTAATTTTTCTAGCACAAAATTGAGATCCCATGCAGGCAAAGGTGGTTTCCTTGGAGGCTTTACATTTTTGATCCCTCTCAAAAATGGTCTGAGGAAAGGATGAGAGAAGACAGGAGGATCCATGTTGTACTCTGCTGAAATTGCTGATGCATGTATCTTAATGGAAGAATAGGACAGGCCATTGTGGAACAGTTCTGCTAAGTATTCCAGGATGTGTGCTAGGTTTGCTAGTGTGACATTTTCTCCCTTTTCTGCATTCCAAATGAGGAATATTTTCCATTTGGCTGAATAGGTTTTCCTTGTGGAGGGTCTGCGAGCCTCCAGGATAATGTCCTTAACCCTCCGAGATTGGTTTTGTTTTATGCAATTTTCCAAGCAGTTAGCTGCAGTGTTTTTAAGTTTGGATGCAGGGTCTTGTAATTGTTCTGCGTTAGAAGTAAAGGACATAGAGGTAGATGCCATGAATGCATCCGAGACATGCTTCTTAGTAGCGGGTACCATGTTGCCTTGGCCAGTCTGGAGCTATCAGAATTACCTTTGGCTGTTCCTCTCTGATCTTCAGTAGAACTTCGTACATCAAAGGAAGAGGTGGAAAGGCATATACTGTCAGGTCCTTCCAGCTGAAAGAAAGGGAGTCCACCCTCCAGGCAAGTGGGTGGTATACTCTTGAGCAGAATTTCTTCAGTTGGTGGTTGTGTGGGGAGGCAAACAGGTCTATCTCTGGCATTCCCCATTTCTTTGTTATGGTTTTGAAAATATCTGGATGCAGCATCCATTCGTGAGCATCCGTGGTAGTCCTGCTTAAGCGGTCTGCTAGTGAATTCTCTTTTCCTGGTACAAATCTGGCCTGCAGTTGGATGTTGAGATTCAGGGCCAAGTTCCACAGGTCCATTGCCGTCCGGCATAGAGGGTATGAATGTGTGCCTCCCTGTTTGTTGATGTACCACATGACTGTGGTATTGTCCGTCCTTATCAGCAGGTGTCCTTGCTGGATGAATGGTCTGAATGCCTCGATTGCATGTTTCACTGCCAGCATCTCCTTTAGATTTATGTGTAGATTCAGCTGGTCTTGTGACCACAGGCCTTGGATACACTTGTCTTCCATGTGTGCCCCCCAGCCTATGTCTGAGACGTCCGTGGTGATGGTCTGCCTTGGATGTGGTTTGTGGAAAGGCAATCCTCCGTTTATCTGACAGGCCTGAGCCCACCACAGGAATTCTTTTTTCAGACCTGGAATGATTGGTATCTGGGCTTCTAGACTGTGTCTGTGTTGAGACCATACATTCCTTAGGTACCATTGTAACTTTCTCATATGCAGCCTGGCATGTGGGATCAATATTATGCAGGATGCCATGTAACCCAGGGCCTGCAGGACTTTCCTTGCAGTAAGCAGAGTTTGTCTTGTTAATGCCATGAAATAGACTGGTAGTTGCTTTTGTTTTTCCTCTGTGAGAAAAGCCATCTGAGTTATTGTGTCCAGTTCTGCACCCAAAAATGTTATCCTTTGGGATGGCACTAGTCTTGATTTTTGTATGTTGACTGCGTATCCCAAGGCTTGCAGCAGTTGTATGACATTGGCCAAATCCTTTATTAATTTTGTCTTGTTGTCCGCTTGTATTAGGCAGTCGTCCAGGTATGGGTAGATTCCCTGAAGCCTGCAATGAGCAATTACTGATGCCAGGCATTTCGTGAATACTCTGGGCGCAGTAGATAAGCCAAAGCGCAATGCTGAAAATTGATAATGCTCTGATCCTGCAAGAAATCTGAGGTGTCTTCTGCAATCTGGTCATACAGGGACGTGCAGGTATGCCTCCTTGAGATCTAGAGTCACCAGCCAAGACTCCTTGCCCAACATGGGAAGAAGTTGCTGTAGGGTCAGCATTTTGAATTTTGGAACAATGAGGTATGTGTTCAGTGCGGACAAATCGAGAATAGGCCTCCATTGATTTTCTTTTCTTGGTACAAGGAATAGTCTGGAGTAAAATCCTTGGCCTTGTTCCATAGGTGGTACCTTTTCTATTGCTCTCATCCTTAGTAAACTGATGATTTGTTTTAGAGCCTCTGATTTCTGGCTTGGTGGAAGGTTTGGCATTCCTCTCTTTTTTGGTAGTGTGTGGAAGTGAAACCTGTAGCCCTTGTCTATTGTTTGTAAAGTCCATTTGTCTCCTGTAATACAATGCCAATTTCTTGAGAATAAGGCTAGCTTTCCGCCCAAGGGTGCTTCCAGTTGTTCCCTGGTAGGCGGAATCAGAGCCAAGTCATTGTCTGTCCTGTAGAAGTGGTTGCAGTCGCAGCTGTGGCGGCACTTCTTTGGTTGGCAGGTTGCCACTGACGACCCCTGTAGGCACCCCTAGATTGACCTCTGCCTCTTGGGCGTCTATTTCTGCCTCTCTGTGCTCTGGAGGTGTCTGGAAAGGACCAATTCTTTGAAGGCCAATTTCTGCTAAACCTCGGAGGTTGGACCTGCAAAAAATCCTTGAGTTTGGACAGATTTTGCTTTTTCTTCCACTTTCTTTAGAACCTCCTGTGCAGGGGAGCCAAACAAACTTTGTTTCTCCATAGGGGCATCCAGGAGTTTAGACTTAACATGGTCTGGTAAGGATTGTTCTTTTAACCAGGCATGCCTTCGAATCACTGCTCCAGTCATAGCTGATCTAAATGAAGCCTCCAGTGCATCATAGCCACATTTTAAGAAATGATTACTGATCTGCTGAGAATTGTGTACCAAAATCCTGAAGGGACTTACGGTCTAAAGGTTCAGGAGAGGCCAGCTTTTTATTCAGCTGATCTAACAAAAATTCCTGGTACTGTATCATGTGAAATTGACAGTTTAAAGCCCTGGCAGAAAGAGTAGCAGATGTATAAACCTTTTTACCCCATCTCTCTAATGCTCTAAATTCTCTTTCAGGTGGTAGTGGGTTTTTGGCAGAGGCAGCTGCAACACCTTTAGGACCCTGAGAAATGGTTTCTGGGTCTGCAGCATGAGCCTTATACAAGTGGTAGTGAGAATCTGGGACCCTGTAGTATCTGTCAGGCTTTGCAGGGGCCGGGGGAAGAGAATCAGGGGCAGTACTGACATCATTGTATGCATCATCAACAACTGATAGTACAGGTGGAATGGCTAAAGGCCTATGCTGTGGTAAGTGTAAGAAAGTCCTTAGCCTTTTCCTAGAATCAGAAAAATCCTGACCCTGCCATTGGAAGTGTTCCCTCACCGAGTGTAGGGTTTCCCCAAAAGAAAATTCTTCTGGAGGGGAGGCAGAAGGAATGGAGTCTTCTGCATCAGAATCCTCATAAGGTGAGTATGGGCCTTCCTGATGGTCCGAGACATCTGAACCATCCGAGGAGTAGTCAGAGGACAGAGGTTCAGGGGGTTCAGTCCTAGGCCTCTTTTCAGGAGGGGGTTGTGAGGCCCTGTCTGGGTGAGGATGGGTTCCCCTGATCAGAGAAATAAGGTCCTCAGCAAGGCTGAGAATCTGGGAACTTGAGGTAGGCCTGTGAGAGGGAGCTTTTGAAGGCAAGGCCTTGGAAAGTTTGGCTGCTTTAGCCCTGGAAAAGGCCTTGATAGACATAGAAGCAGGGGGTCTAGCTGCCCCACGTGCAGGGGTAGAGATGTCCAACGGAATATAGTGTCAGACAACTCTTGTGTGCCTGCTACTTCAGTAGGAATTTCTGTAGCCGACTCAGCCATGGCCTGTGTGGCCTTATCGGAGGCATGCTTTCGGCCGAAGGGAGAACTGAGGTCTCGGTTTCAGCCAAAACTGAAACACTCGCGGTAGGCCTAACCGTGGTTTCAGCTGAAACCGCGGGCCGCGAGTGTCAGTCCTTTTCTTTGCGTTTTTTAGCTAAATGTGTAGTCGGAGTCTTAGACGGCATTTTATATGCAAAAGTGGAGCCAAAAAACTCTTCTGCAAACTCCGACCGACGTCCAAGAGTCGGTCGGTTGAAGGAAGCACAGGCTAAACAAGCGGATACGTCGTGGTCTGGGCCTAAGCAAGGAAGGCAGTAAGAGTGGAAATCCTTATGAGGCATTTGTTTCCCACAAGTTAAACAATTATTTACTTTGTCTGACATCGGCTGAGGCAAGAAAGAGTCCCCAACGGGGTACTTAGCTTTTTAGAAGTCTTCGGTACGCTGAAATCTCTGGATCTGACCGACCGGCACTTGCGAACAGCTTCTGCTTCGGGCACCGCGCGGCAAGAAAGACTGGGGAAAATGGCGCCGGCTGATGCCTTTATACCCCAGCAGCTATGATGTCGGGTGAAGTGCGACATCAGCAGAGGCCAGACCCAGACTTTGGAATCCGGCCGACCGAAGGGCTGCCTGAGGCAGGACAACCCATTTGTTATGACTGCAGATGCATCCTTGAAGGACATTCCTTATGCGGTATTTGCTTCCCACATGAAATGCAATTATTAACTTTGTCTGACATCGGTCTGAGGCAAGAAAAGTTTCCCCAACGGGGTACTTGGCTTTCAAGAAGACTTCGGCTGAAATATTTTCGTAAATCTCAGCTGGTCGACCGGCACTTCTGCTTCTGGCACCGCGCGGCAAGAAAGAATGAAGATGGAGTCTGCTGGTTCTTTTATACCCCTGCCGCACTGACGTCAGGGAAGAAGCGACGACAACCGACACCGGACCTACATTTTGGAATTCGGCCGACCGAGGACCCGCCTGACGGCAGGATAACCCATCTGTTATGACTGCAGCTGTATGCACGATGAACATTCAGCACAAAGAAGTTGATGTATTTGTAGTTGGGGGGATGCAAAGAGGTCGCAGCAAGGACGGCCCCAGTGGTGGAAGATCTCCACCGCTATCAAGGGATTCAGGGACCACTCGTGAGGTTGTAGAATGCACCTGCTGAGTCGTATCGCAATAGTCCCGGACGGCAGCAGGGGATGGAATGCTTGCAACGCCAGAAGCACCACCCTCAGCTCCAGAACATGTATATGCAGTTGGGCCTCCAATTCGGACCAACTGCTTTGGACAGTCTGACCCTGACATAGCCCCCCCACCCCATCAGGGAGGCATCCGTGGTCACTGTAGCCTTGGGCTGCTGGGGGGAGAAAGGGCGAGACCAATGTGACAGGTTGTGGGTCATCCACCAATTTAAATCCTGTTTGCACCTGTGGGTTACTCGAATCTTGGCTGAAAGAGGATGCTGAAAAGGATACCATTGGGGAAGCAGTAGCCATTGTAGAAGCCTCATGTGAAATCTGGCCAATGGGAGAATGGTGATACAGGCTGCCATGGAACCCAACAGCTGTAGGACAGAATGAGCTGTGGATATCTCCCTTGAAAGGATTGTGATCAGTTGTTGCTTTATCCTGTGCTCTGGAATGGATGCTCTGCAATTCTTTGTATCCAATATGACCCCTATGAATTCTGTAGACCGAGACGGTGTGAGATTGGATTTTTGCCAGTTTATGGTTATGCCTAGCCTTTTTGAAACTAGGTGAGAGTATGCCAAGGCGTCTTCCAATAGATGTCTGGTGGGGGCAGAGATGAGCCAGTCGTCTAGGTATGGAAACACCTGGAATCATTGTAGTCGCAAGTGAGCTGTGACGACTGCCATGCACTTTGTGAACACTCTGGGGGCTGTAGAGAGTCCGAAGGTTAGTACTCGGAACTGGTAGTGACTGGCTCCTGCACGGAAGCGCAGAAATGTTGATGGCCTGTCCACTTTTATGTGGTAGTACGCATCTTGAAGATCTATCGAGCACATCCAATCGTCTTTTTCCAAAAGCGGGACTGTATTGTGACCATCCGGAATTTTTGTACTCTTCACAAACTTGTTCAATACACCGAGATCCAAAACTGGTCTCCGGTTTTCTTTGGCACCAAAAATGGTCTTGAGTAGAATCTGGATCCTATCTGGTTTGGAGGGACTATTTGGATGACTCTTTCTTAGCAGCTTTGATATCTCTAATGCTGCTTCTTCCCTTTGACTGGGTGGAACGTCAGGCAAGTTTGTTGGGGGGGGGGGCAGGACAAAGATAGAAGGGGATATGGTAACCTCTGGTTATTATCCTTTGTACCCAAGAGTCGGTGGTGATGGTTAGCCAGGCAGAAGGGTAGGGCAGAAGGGTACAAGGAGAAACTACCCCCAACCATCTCCAGAGGAAAGGAGTTTGGCCGCTCTTCAGGAGCGCTGATGGGATTGACCAGGAAAAGAATCCCTGGAACCCTGGTTACGTGGGCCCCCCTCTACCCCGAAAAGGGAGTCTTCCCTGAGAGAGACTCACCCTCTGCCTCTAGGGGAAAACTCTGCCTGTGTTTCACGGAAAGGACCCCGAGACTTTTTGTACCATATCTTCCCACTCTTCTGGTTTCTGGAGAAAGCACATTGAGGAGAATAATAACAGACACCTACGGCACGAAAGGGTCTTGCCATCCTGTTCACATGTGGCCAGTGTACTTTTAACTTTGGGTCCAAACAGTGAAGAGGCTTCGATGGGAGCATTGAGAAAGGAAGCCTTGAAGGGTTCCACGAAATTACATAAGCACATTGAGGCGTGCAGTCTCAAAACAATGCCTGAACTCGCTGCTCTAGCGGCTCCTGATGTGTGAGATATCAGGCGTATGGAAGAGTTTGATATCGATTCAATGGTAGCCAGCTGAGAGGCCACTGTCACGGACCTCAGACATGGCACCAGCCAAGGTTTCAGGGAGCACAGATACTAAATCCCTTTGAAGCCTGGTGAAGTGTGCCATATAATTCAGGGACCTGATTGCAAAGGTCGCTGATGCAAAAGTACACTTCCCTATTCCGTCCAGAGCCCGTGACTCTGTTGGGCGGATGGACAGTCTGGCTTTCTTCTTCCGCCATGTCCTTCTTGGTTGCGGCCGCCACCAGAGCATCCAAAGGAAGACCTTTGGACCAATGGAGGTCAGTAGCAGGGGGGGGGGGGAATTTATCTGGCCTCCAGGGAATGGCCTCAATGGTGTCAGGGGCCTTCCACCCATGCTGCACGATGAGCCGGACCAGTTCGTTGACAGGTGGAATAACCCAGGAGGTAGGGGGCCGGGCACGAAAGGCCTGCAGGAACACAGACTCTTCAGAGGTCGGGTTAGAGGGCTGCCTGTCACCTCTCTGTTTAAAGATTTCGAGGATATCACCAAAGGATACCTCCGAGGGTAAGCGGGGGGGGGATCCTTCCCCATCAAAGTCCGTGTCTTCAGTAAGGGACTCCTCTGTTGAGTCCATGCGCTTCCTCTTGCACGAGCTTTTGCAATCAACTTCCTCAGAGGGAGAAGCTGGGGAAAACAACGCAGAAGGGGTTTCCTGTGGTAGCACATCTTGAGGCCCTTGTGCCCAGTGTCCGCTAGGAGCAACTTGTGTACATAGTGGACTAGAGGAGGGCAGGGAGATTGACAGCACAGTATCGCCAGCAGATGCCAAAGCCTTCTCCATTAGTTGGAAGGCCTGTCCACCTGAAGAGGGGTGGGTGTCCTGGACAGGGGTCACCCCTCCCCCAAGTGGCTCAGCCTGCTAATTCAGAGTCCCTGGATGGCTGTGAAACAACAAATTACGTACGCCACAGCGGACATCCTGGGTTGTAGCAAAACTCTCCTGCCACGAAGGCAACTACGGTTCCTTAGTGAGGTCCATGAAGGGAACCATAGAGGGGAAGACTGCTGTATCAAAGGGCTTCAAAGGGAATGAAGGAAGAGAATAAGTAGGTGTCTTTGGTAAAGGGTGATCACCTCCCGAGGAAGGATAGGTCCGGGGGGGAATGCCTCTGGCCAAAAGCACATTATCCACAAGGTGCAACACGTCATGTTCAGAGAGGCTTCTAGTGGATTTCATGGACACGGCTGAGGGGGAGTCAGGTCTATCCAAGGATAGGTCCGGGGGGGGGGGATACCTCTGGCCAAAAGCACATTATCCACAAGGTGCAACAAGTCGTGTTCAGAGAGGCTTCTAGTGGATTTCATGGACACGGCTGAGGGGGAGTCAGGTCTATCCACAGATTGGACAAGCTCTGTGCCCACATCACCAGTCTGCACTGAAAACAATGTTGCCATAAAGGGACTATAATTACAGGTGGCTGCACCGAGGAAATCCGTGCCGAAGTCATGGTCGGTGCCAAAGTCATGGTCTGCACCGACAGTAAGGTCGGTGCCAGTAACAGTTGTCAGTTCTGGGTAGGGCATCTGAGCAGATGTGGTTACAGTCTGCACAGACAGGATAGTCAGTGCTGGTAGAGAGGTCTGAACAGAGGAGCCCCTCTGTACAGATACAGTAAAGGGCATGCTAGTCTGTGCCGAAGTTGCCAATGGCCTCAGTGCTGAAGTCGCAGATGGCGCCTAGGGTCTAGGCACCAAAAGCGCTGGAGCCGAAAGAGTCGGATGCGAAGTAGAAAGCTTAGCCTTCTTGGGTATCTGTTGATGGGAGTCCCCAGCCAGGGACGAAGGAAGATCCTTTGAAAGAATCAAAAAAATGTAGAAAAAAGGAACAAACGGGTAAGGTACCTCCAAACAGAATAAGAACAGTCCAAAACAAAGAATGAATGGTACTCCATGACAATCCAAGCAGACCCAAAGGATAAAAACCTAATAATTCTTTATTTCACAAAGTAAAGTAAGCGCTTTTGCGTTTCCATAAACGCTTCAGACTTCAAATACATTATATAAAAACTCCATTTAAGTACTGAGTCTCATAAAACAGCCAATAAAAACGCTGTGAAAAACATACTAGTTAAAATTTAAAGTGCCAATGCTAAAATGTATCCCTAACATCTAAAGTTTCATTGATTTATGAAAGTATACAGCATTAAAAACATACATACGTACAAATAAAACAAATATATAAAAAATATATGAAGTCTAAGGATCAATGTTTCAGAGCATGGTCCATGAGAAATGGTTTCAAAGAAAATCTCTCATTCAGCCCATGTCCTCTGTCTGCTTGTAGTCATTTACCTTCCTCTTTCTCAGTATAGTTCCCTATTATCTCCTAGCCTCACTGTAGGATGTATTAACTCTAAGACTAAAAACTTAAAATTATGTGTCATATATTTGTGAATAATAATATATGTCTAGCTATAGCATTACCCTCATTCTCTCTACTAATGGCATAGACATGTTCCCTTATTCTCTCTCTCAAAGTCCTATTTGTCTTTCCTACATAGAAACTATTGCAATTTTTGGCATATAGCTAAATAAACCACATTTCTTGACCTACAATCTGTATAATGATGGAACTCCTATTTCAAATGTTTATCAGGATGTATAAAGCTGTTGGTGTTGGCTATATAACCATATTGGTTGCAGTGGCGACAGGAAAAAGTTCCTTTCCTGATGGAATGGAGTTCGTTACTTTCTTTATAACAAAATCCTTTTCAATGATTTAGTGTTCCTATAACTAAATCTCAGACCTCTGCCTACTACTTCCTTTATATGTTCATCTAACAAGAAAACACCCCAATTCTTTTTAAATTATCTGTTACTTTATTATTATTCGTATAAGAAATAACTATCCTATTTACCCTCGGAGTAGCAATAGCCCTTTGTCTATTGTGCATCTGATTCCCCCTGCTGTAGGGTTGGCCAGAAAGTACAGTTTTGTACCCACCATAAATGTAGATGTGCGAGTGCTCATACAGCTGCAGTCATAACAGATGGGTTATCCTGCCGTCAGGCGGGTCCTCGGTCGGCCGAATTCCAAAGTCTAGGTCTGGCGTCGGTTGTCGTCGCTTCTTCCCTGACGTCAGTGCGGCAGGGGTATAAAAGAGCCAACCGACGCCATCTTCTTCAGTTTTTCTTGTCCCAGATGTCAGGTGCCCCCAGAAAGAAGGCAAAACATAAAACTTATGTAATAATGCAATATAGAATAATCAAAAAACAGTAGTTTGCAAGCAAATACACCATAAAAGAATACCCCAATCAGGTTGTATGAGAAGGTGTTTGTCATAAGGCCTGTCCTAAGAGGGGATGGAGGGAGGGAAACCTGGACTGCAGCTGTATGAGCACTAACATCTACATTTATGGTAGGTACAAAACTGTACTATGTTCATCGTGCATACAGCTGCAGTCATAACAGATGGGTAGAATCCCAAAGTTAAATAGGGGTGGCAGGCACTAAGTGGAACTAGGAGGAGCAAGGATACCCTGCAAGACTGCTGTGGCAAAGCCCTCTCTAGATTTAGAGAAAAGTGGAAGGTGATGGTGTTTGGAGAAAGTGTGCACTGAACTCCAAGTGGCTGCTTCCAAAATGTCCTTGGTAGGAACCCCCTGTGGAAAGCAGCAGAGGTAGCTGTGGCCCTTGTGGAGTGGGATCTGATGCTTGAAGGCACAGTTTTTCCATGAAATGAGTAACAAAAGCGTATGCAGTGGGCTATCCATTTTGAGATGGTCTGTTTGGAGATGGCCTTTCCTTGAGCACCTGTAGCATAGGACACAGAGTTGCTCGGATTTCCTGAATGGCTTTGTCCTGTCCAAATAACGAAGTTGTCTGAATGTCCAAGGAATGTAGTGGTCTTTCCCCTTTGTTTTGTGGGTTAGGGTAAAAGGTAGGTAAGTGGATAGTCTGATTCAAGGCTACACTGGATACTACCTTTGGCATAAAGGAAGGGTTGGTTCGTAAGGAAACGCTGTCCTGATGGAAAATGATGAAAGGTTGCACAGCCATGAGGGCCTGTAGTTCCGAAACCCTGCGTGCTGAGGTGATAGCCAGAAGGAAAGCTGTTTTCCATGACAAATATTGTAGTTCTGTTGAAGCAGCTGGCTCAAATGGAGGCAGGGTCAGTTTTTCCAATATGAAGTTGAGGTCCCAAGCAGGGACTGGTGGTTTCCTTGGGGGTTTTATATTCTTAGCCCCTCTGAGGAACCGTCTTAAGAGAGGATGAGAGAATAAAGGAGGATCTGTGTTGTATTGTGCAGAAATGGCTGAAGCATGGATTTTGATTGAGAAGGAAAAGTCCACTGTTTAACATCTCAGCTAGGTACTGTAATATTTGAGGTAAATTTATAACCCAAGGATTCTGGCCCTTTTTCTGATTCCAGGCACAAAACCGTTTCCATTTGGCGGAGTAGGCTTTTCTAGTAGGTGGTCTTCTGGCCTCCAAGATGACATCCTGCACCTCCTTGGAGAGGAGGGTCTGTTGGGAAATAAAGGGATTCTCCATGCGGCTAGATTGAGGGTTGGCTGGCTGTGAAGAGTTTTGAAGTTGTGCTGGGACAACAGAAGAGGTACTAGAGGCAGGATCCATGGTGGTGAATGAGTCAGGCTCTTCAGGAGTGGATACCAGTGTTGTCTTGGCCAGTCTGGAGCAATTAGAATCATTTTTGGCCTCTCTGCTCTGGCTTTTATTAGAACTTTGGGCAGCAGAGGGAGAGGCGGAAAGGCATAGACTGTCAATGTTGTCCAATTGAAAGAAAGTGCGTCCACTTTCCAGGCCTGTGGATGATAGGTCCTTGAGCAGTCCTTGAGCTAAATGTTTTCAGCTGGTAATTTCTGTGGGTAGCAAAGAGATCTATGTCTGGCTGTCCCCATGCCCGAGTTATCTATGCGAAAACCTGAGGATGCAACTTCCATTCGTGTGGATCTGTCATATTTCTGCTTAGGCTGTCTGCCAGTGTGTTTTCCTTCCCTGGCAGGAATTGTGCCTGAAGTTGGATTTGCAATTCCAGAGCTGTGTTTCAAAGGGTCATGGCTAGTCTGCACAGGGGGTATGAATGAGTTCCCCCCTGTTTATGTACCACATCACTGTGGTGTTGTCTATCCTCATCAATAGCTGGCCTGGATGCAGTAGGTCTTTGAAGGCCATAATAGCATTTTGCACTGCTAGCATTTCCTTTTGATTGATGTGTAGGTGCTTCTCTTTTTGGGACCATTTTCCCTGAATGCATTGATCTGTCATGTGCGCCCCCCAGGCATAGTCCGAGGCGTCTGTTGTGATGATTTGATTTGCTTGAGGTGTGCAGAAGGGGAGACCTATGTTTCTTTGGCATGCTCGAACCCACCACAGAAATTCCTTTTGAAGACATGGAATGAGTGGTATAATTGTTTCCAAACTGTGGCTGTGTTGAGACCATAAGTTTTTTAGGTACCATTGAAGTTTCCTCATATGCAGCTTTGCACATGGGATCAGCAGGATGCAAGATGCCATGAATCCCAGAGCCTGCAGGACTTTCCTTGCAGTCAGCCTGGTGAAGGTTGCCATTTTGCTGAAGTATTGAGATAGTTGCCCTTGTTTGTCTGGCGTGAGGTAGGCCCATCTGGGTGTTTGTATTCAAGCTGGCACCCAGGAAAATTATTGTTTGAGAGGGTATTAGTTTTGATTTCTTTTTGTTGACTGTGTATCCCAGAAAGTTCAGTTTTATTACAAATGCCAGGTGTTTCAGAAGTATGTGCTTGCTGTCAGCTTGGATCAGGCAGTCGTCCAGATATGGGTATATTTGTATCCCTTGAAGTCTGCAGGAGGCAATTACTGATGCCAGGCATTTCATAAACACTCTGGGCGCAGTAGATAAGCCAAAGGGCAATGCAGAGAATTGATAATGGGTTGAACCTGCAAGAAATCTGAGGTATCTTCTGCAATCTTGTCTGATAGGGACATGCAGGTATGCCTATGCCTCCTTGAGGTCCAATGTTACCAGCCAAGACACCTTGCCCAGCATGGGAAGAAGCTGCTGTAATGTGAGCATCTTGAATTTTGGTACGTGTAAATATGTGTTTAGGATGGATAGGTCTAAAATAGGTCTCCAATCTTTGTCTTTCCTTGGTACCAGGAATAGTCTGGAATAAAAACCTTGACCTTGTTCTTTTGCAGGTACCTCTTCAATAGCTTTCATGTCCATGAGAGCTGAAATTTGTTTTTGTGCCTCTGCCCTTTGATTTTGTGGGAGGTTTGGCATGCCTCTCATTTTTGGAAGGGTGTGAAAGTGGAATCTGTAGCCTCTGTCTATAATGTCCAGGATCCATTTGTCTTTTGTGACAATATGCCACTTTTTTGAGAATGCCAGTTTTCCGCCTAAAGGTGCTGCCATTAAAGCTTTGCTTGGCAGGCAAAGGGGAAAGTCATTGTGTCTGCTTTCTGAATGACTGTGATCCATCTTCTCCACCTCTTGGGGTTGGTGCTTGCCATTGTCTGGCTCTGAATGATCCTTGAGATTGCCCTCTACCCCTCGGGCTCCTGTATCTGCCTCTGAGGTCTGTCCATGGCTGGAAAGGACCAAATTTTTGAAGGCCAGTTTCAGCTGAAACGTGGAGGTTGTACCTGCAGGAAATCTTTCACTGTTTGCATTGACCTCGCCTTTTCCTCAATTTTCTTTAGTACCACCTCAGCTTTAACACCAAACAATACATCTTTTTGAAGAGGTGCATCTAGTAATTTAGCTTTGACATGATCTGATAAGGTTTGCTCTTTGAGCCAAGCATGTCTACGTATGACAGACCCTGTAACAGCAGCTCTACATGAGGCCTCTAAAGCATCAAAACCACACTGCAAGGTATGTTTACCCACTTGCTCTGCACTATGCAACAAATCCTGCAACTCCTTTAAGTCTGGTTGCTCAGGTTGTGTCATTTTGCTTTTCAAACTGTTGATACTTTAACATACGGAACTGACAGTTTAATGCCCTCATGGTTAAAGTGGCAGAGGTATACACCTCCCCCCCCCCCACCTTTCTAAAGCTCTGGAATCTCTCTCTGAAGGTAATGGGTTTTTAGCAGTAGAGGCCTTAATTCCCTTGGGACCCTGTGAAATAGTTTCTGGGTCAGCAGTATGGCTTTTGTATAGGAACTGGTGTGAATCAGGAACCCGGTAATACCCATCAGGTTTAACAGGATGGGGAGGGTAAAGAATCTGGGTTGAGGCTGGCTTCTGTGTACACATCATCTAATATATCTAAGACAGGAAAGATAGCCAGAGGCCTGTGCTGGGGGAGCAAGAGAAAATCCCCGAGCCCTTTCTTGGAATCTGAGTAATCTTGGCCTTCCATGTAGGGTTTCCCCAAAAGAATAGTCCTCGGGGGGGGGGGACCGAGGGAATAGACTCATCTGCATCAGAGTCTTCAAAAGGAGAATATGTATATTCCTCGTCCTCAGAATGTTCTGAGGTAATAGAGGCTTGATCTGAGGAAGGGTAGTCTTCCTCTAATCTGGGCCTTTTGTCCGAGGGGGGTCGAGAACCCCTGATGAGAGTAATCAAATCCTCAGCCATTTTGAGCATCTGTTTTTTAGGCATGGGGCGAAATGGGGTCTGTGGTCCTTGTTTTTTAGTTTTCATGGCTGCTTTAGATTTTGTGAAAGCCTTAATGGAGAAGGAGGAAGGCCTGAAGACACCTTGAGAAATGGCAGGCCTGTCTAAACTAGAGTTTCCCCGCCAACAGTGGCGTCATTATCTGTAGTCGGAATGGGGGCCGAACAGCCTGCGACCTCGGGAACAGAAGACACCAGTAATGAAGTGTCATCGGTACTCCGGGGCTGCGTAGGCGCCTCGCTGAGAACCGGAGAACCGGTAGTCAGCCTTAGCGTGGTGCGAGTAGAAGTCGTGGACCTCGTATGTCGGTCCTTATCTTTGCGTCTTTAAATCAAAACTGGAGTCGGAGTATCCAACGACATAATATAATTACATTTTTTACCAAAATAGTGATGGGCAAACTCCGCCCGATGCTTAATAGTGCGTTTTGTTGAATCTAGCACAAAAACGGCAGGCCGAGACGTCGTGGTCTGGGCCTAAGCAAGGAATACAGAAAGAATGGAAATCCTTATGCGGTATTTGCTTCCCACATGAAATGCAATTATTAACTTTGTCTGACATCGGTCTGAGGCAAGAAAAGTTTCTCCAACGGGGTACTTGGCTTTCAAGAAGACTTCGGCTGAAATATTTTCGGAAATCTCAGGAGCTGGCCGACCGGCGCTTGCGAACTGCTTCTGCTTCGGGCACCGCGCAGCAAGAAAGACTGACGATGGTGTCGTCTGGCTCTTTTACACCCCTGCCGCACTGACCTCAGGGAAGAAGTGACGACAACTGACGCTGGACCTAGACTTTGGAATTCGGCCGACCGAGGACCCGCCTGACGGCAGGATAACCCATCTGTTATGACTGCAGCTGTATGCACGATGAACATCTGTCACGTTCTACTTCCTGTACAGCTTCTAAATCACTTGGATGGTAGCCTCTCTACAAAATCTGTTTTTAGATCACCAATAGCTTCTTGGAACACCTCATCTTCACTTACTAAACGTGAGGTCCTTAGTGCCTGGCTCTTGTATGTGCAATGGGTACATACTATTCCGATGCAGCAGAGCATTCCTTCTGCAAGGTTTCTTAAATATTTCAGTAGTAATTAAACCATCATGTTTCTTAAGTAATACATCCAAGAATTCAATCTCATTCTGGGACCATTTCCCAGTCAAAGTAAGAAAGTTGTCGTCCTATTAATGTAAGTAATGAATTCATTAAGTATTCTTAAATCCCCTCCCCACATGAGGAAGGCATCATCCAAAAAATGTTTGTAATACTTAATGAAACGTGAAAAAAAACATATGATCTAAAATATATGTATGTTCCCAATATGCCAAAACAAGATTTGCATAAGAATTGGCACAAGGCGTACCCATTGCTACACCTGTAGTCTGTAGAAAATATATTTTATCATGAGGAAATACATTTGTCAGGATTAGGTCCATCAACATTGTAATTTTAATAATTTGATCATTACTCACCTCTTTCTGTATCAGATATAATCTTAAGTAAGCTACACCAATATAATTATGTATACTTGTAAGCGGCGCCACGTCCAATGTAATCATATAGTCAGATCCGTTCGTATGTCTAGTGTCATTATAAAACGAGAGAGTTTCCAAAAACTGTTGAGTGTCCCTTAAAATTGAGCTGGTTGATTCTACCAGTGGTCTCAATTGCTTTTCTATATAGATATAGATTCGGTTAGCCAACCTCTACTAGAGACAATTGGGTCTGAAAGGAGGGTTCTCTAATGTTTTGTGTATCTGAGACCCCTAAAAGTAGGTATCAAGGGTTTCTCTATAAGAAAGTACTTGTATAGGTCAACATCAATATTACACATCAGCATATCATACAAATTATCATATACATCCTTAAGTAATCTGAGAAATGGTTATAATACTATATGTATTCAAATCTGACATCGTACATATACTAGAGTGATAAAATTACTGATCCAACACAACTACCGCACCCCCTTTATCAGCAGGTCTGATAACAATCAAATCATTATTCTGCAAAGCTTTCAGAGCTGGCCTTTCATCTTTATTCAAGTTATAAAAAGTACAGTTTTGTACCTACCATAAATGTAGATGTCCGATAGGTATGCATCTGCAGTCCTTGCATATGGGTTGTCCTGCCTCAGGCAGCCCTTCGGTCGGCCGGATTCCAAAGTCTGGGTCCGGCGTCGGCTGATGTCGCCCTCTCCCCGACGTCAGAGCGCCTGGGGTATAAAAGCGTCAGCCGACGCCATCTTCCTCAGTTTTTCTTGCCCCAGATGCCAGGTGCCCTCTAAGGAAGGCTAAATTTGGAGAGATGCAAAAAATTCCAAACATGCACAGTAATATAAAACAAATACACCATAATAGATATCCCTCTTATAGCTAGCTGGGGTTAAGTACCCAGGAAATACCACAGAGGGGAAGGAGGGAGGGTAAACCTGACTGCAGATGCATACCTATCGGACATCTACATTTATGGTAGGTACAAAACTGTACTATGTCCTTCAAGGATGCATCTGCAGTCCTTCCATATGGGTAGAATACCATAGCCAAGCTGGGGGAGGAAGGATCTAAGAAAGATGGTGTAGCTAAAATGCCCTGCAGGACTGCCGCAGCAAAGCCTGCTCTGGATCTAAAATATAAGGGTAAGTTGTAATGCTTGGAGAAAGTATGCATGGAGCTCCATGTAGCAGCTTCTAAAATGTCCTTGGTAGCCACTCCTCTTAGGAAAGCTGTGGAGGTGGCTGTGGCTCTGGTGGAATGAGGTCTGATGTTAGCTGGTACAGTTTTGCCATGAAAAAAAAAAAAAGAGTAGCAGAATCGAATGCAATTTCCTATCCATTTTGAAATTGTCTGCTTGGAAATTGCTTTTCCTTGTACACCAGCAGCATAAGCTACAAACAGCTGGTCAGTTTTTCTGTAAGTCTTAGTTCTGTCCAAGTAATAGCGTAACTGTCTGTGAATGTCCAGGGTATGCAGAAGTTTCTCCCCTTTGTTTTGTGGATTTGGAAAGAAGGTAGGCAGGTGAATAGCTTGGTTCAGAGAGACCCTGGATACCACCTTTGGCATGAATGAAGGATTGGTTCTCAATGAGACTCTGTCTTGATGGAAAATAAGAAATGGTTGTACTGCCATGATGGCCTGCAACTCAGATACTCTTCTTGCTGAGGTTATGGCCAGAAGGAAGGCAGTCTTCCAAGGCAGGAACTGTAGTTCTGAAGATGCTGCTGGTTCAAAGGGAGGTAGAGTTAATTTTTGCAACATGAAGTTAAGGTCCCATGCAGGTACTGGTGGTTTCCTTGGAGGATTGATGTTTTTAATTCCCCTTAGAAACTGCCTTAGGAGAGGATGAGAGAAGACAGGTGGATCAGTATTGTATTCTGCTGAAATTGCTGAAGCCTGAATCTTTATGGAAGAGTAAGAAAGGCCATTGTGGAGCATTTCTGCCAAGTATTCCAGGATATGTGCCATGTTCATGACTGTCGCATCTAGGCCCTTTGTGTTGCTCCAAGTGCAAAATCTTTTCCATTTTGCTGAATATGCCTTTCTTGTGGAAGGCCGGCGAGCTTCCATGATGGATATCCTTCACTCTGTTGGATAGCTTATCCTGGTGAGGAGTCAAGGTATTCTCTAGGCTGTCAGCTGCAAGGTTTTTAGGCTGGAGTGCAGAGTTTTGTAATTAGTGCTGTGTCAGAAGTGGCCATTGTGGTAGAGGCCATGGATTTGTGCGTGACATGCTCCTTAACAGTGGGTACCAGTGCTGTCTTGGCCAGTCCGGAGCTATCAGAATCACTTTTGGCTGCTCTGTCCTGATCTTCAGTAAGACCTTGGTCATTAATGGAAGAGGGGGAAATGCATACACTGTTAGAGTTTTCCAGCTGAAAGAGAGGGCGTCCACTTATCATGCTTGTGGGTGGTATGTCCTTGAGCAGAATTTCTTCAGCTGATGGTTGTGGTGGGAGGCAAAAAGATCCATGTCCGGCCTCCCCCATGATTGTGTTATCTGAAGGAAGATGTCTGGGTGCAGCATCCATTCGTGTGGATCCATGATATTTCTGCTTAGGGTGTCCGCCAGTATATTGTCTTTTCCTGGCACAAACTGGGATTGCAGCTCTATATTGAGTTTTAGGGAGAGTTCCCAAAGATTCATTGCCAGCCTGCAAAGGGGGTAGGAATGGGTATCTCCTTGCTTGTTTGTTTATGTACCACATAACTGTGGTATTGTCTGTCCTTATTAGCAGGTGGCCTTGATGCAGAAAGTGTTTGAAGGTCTCGATTGCATGTATCGCCCCCAGCATTTCCTTTTGGTTTATGTGCATGCACAATTCTTTCTGTGACCAAAGTCCTTGAATGCATCTGCCCTCCATGTGCGCTTCCCATCCATGGTCTGAAGCGTCCGTTGTAATGGTTTGGCTGATTATTGGTTTGCTGAAGGGCAGACCCCTATTTGACTGGCTTGCTTGAGCCCACCAAAGAAATTCCTTGTGAAGGCATGGAATGAGTGGTATCAAAGCTTCTAGGTTGTGACTGTGCTGAGACCATAAACTCCCTTAGGTACCATTGTAGTTTCCTCATATGCAGCCTTGCTTGTGGAATCAGAAGAATGCAAGATGCCATGTAACCCAGGGCCTGCAGGATTTTCCTTGCAGTCAGCTGAGCTTGTTTTGTCAGATTTTCGAAATAATCCGGTAGTTGTCTGTTTTTCTTCTGTGAGAAAAGCCATTTGGGTGGTTGTATCTAGTTTCGCACTCAGAAAAATTATTTTTTGGGATGGAACAAGTCTTGATTTGTGGATGTTGACTGTATATCCCAAGGCCTGGAGTAGGCGGATGGCATAATTCAAGTGTTTTACCAAAGTTTGTTGGCTGTCCGCTTGTATAAGGCAGTCGTCCAGATATGGGTATATTTGAATCCCCTGAAGTCTGCAGTGTGCAATTACTGATGCCAGGCATTTCGTGAATACTCTGGGCGCAGTAGATAAGCCAAATGGCAATGCTAAGAATTGATAATGCTCTGAACCTGCAAGAAATCTGAGGTGTCTTCTGCAACTGTCTGATAGGGACATGCAGGTATGCCTCCTTGAGGTCTAGAGTTACCAGCCAAGACCCCTTGCCCAGCATGGGAAGGAGATGCTGTAGGGTCAGCATTTTGAATTTTGGCACAATGAGATAAGTACTGAGTGCGGACAAGTCGTGAATAGGCCTCCATTGTTTTTCTTTTCTTGGGACAAGGAATAGTCTGGAGTAAAATCCTTGGCCTTGTTCTGTGAGAGGAACCTTTTCTATAGCTTTAATTTGCAATAGGTTGGAAATTTGTCTTAAAGCCTCTGCCCTTTGATTCGGTGGCAGGTTTGGCATGCCTTTTCTTTTTGGTAATGTATAAAAATGGAACCTGTATCCTTTGTCTATAATTTGCAGTGTCCATTTGTCCCTTGTAATACTGTGCCAATTTTTTGAGAATAAAGATAGCTTTCCGCCTAAAGGTGCTTCCAATTGAGCCCTGGTTGGCGGGGTCAAGGTAAAGTCATTGAGCCTGTTCTTGTGCAGCAGTTGTAGGTCCTGCACTACCTCCCTGGTTAGGAGGCTGCTATTGACGTCCTCTGTAGGAGCCTCTAGCTTGCCCTCTACCTCTGGCACACCTGTTCTTGCCTCTTTGAAATCTCTCTGTGTCCGGAAAGGACCAATTCTTAGAGGGCCAATTTCTGCTGAATCTTGGTGGTTGGACCTGGAGAAAATCTTTGACTGTTTGTACAGATTTAGCCTTTTCCTCAAATCTCCTGAGCAGTGGAGCCAAATAACTTTTGCTTTTCCAGTGGCGCATCCAGAAGCTTTGCTTTAACATGATCTGGCAGAGATTGTTCCTTCAGCCAAGCATGCCTGCATATGACTGCACCTGTCATTGCTGACCTACATGAAGCTTCCAATGCATCATAACCACACTGCAAGAAATGGTTGCTAACCTGTTGGGAGTTATGTACCAGATCCTGAAGTGACTTGCGATCTAGGGTTTCAGGGGAAGACAGTTTCTTATGCAATTCAGCTAACAAATACTCTTGGTACTGTATCATATGGAATTGACAATTCAATGCCCTCATAGAAAGAGTGGAAGTATAAACTTTTTTACCCCATCTCTCTAAAGCCCTGGACTCCCTTTCAGAGGGGAGTGGATTTTTAGTAGTGGCAGTTGCAACCCCTTTAGGGCCCTGGGAAATAGTTTCTGGGTCAGCAGAGTGGGCCTTGTAAAGGAAATGATGCGAGTCCGGAACCCTGTAGTACCTATCGGGTTTGACAGGAGCCGGAGGGAGTCAGGGGTAATGCTAGACTCAGAGTACACATCAAGGACATTCAAAGCAGGAGGAATAGCCAAAGGTCTATGCTGAGGTAAATGCAAAAAGGTCCTTAATCTCTTCCTGGAATCAGAGAATTCCTGGCCCTGCCACTTGAAATGCTCTCTCATGGAGTGAAGGGTCTCCCCAAAGGACAGCTCTTCAGGAGGGGAGACAGAGGGGATAGATTCCTCTGCATCAGAATCCTCGTAGGCCGGAAAGGCCTCCTCCTGGTAGTCTGAAAGAGCAGAGCCATCTGAGGCCTCATCAGAGGACTGGGGATCAGTGGGCTCAACCCTGGGTCTTTTGTCTAGAGGAGGTTGAGAGCCCCTGTCCGGATGTGGCTGAGAGCCCCTAATTAAGGAAATAAGGTCCTCAGCTAAACTTAAAATCTGTGAACCTGTAGTGGATCCCTGAGGAATAGGCCTGGGAGGCAGAGATTTTGGCTGCTTAGAAGCTTTAGCCCTTGTGAATGCCTTAATGGACATGGATGCAGGAGGCCTGGCTGCTCCACGTGCTGGTGTAGTTTTGTATAGGGAAATGGTGTCGGATGTTTCCAGAACACCGGTTTCTGAGGGAAATTCTATAACCGACTCAGAAGAGGCCTCCGGGGCCGAGAAAGTACCAAGGACTCTGTTTCAGCCAAGACCGAGACACTCACGGTAGGCCTAGGCGTGGTTTCAGCCGAAACCACGGTCCGCGTGTGTCGGTCCTTGTCCTTCCGTTTTTTGGTTAAATGAGAAGTCGGAGTCTCCGACGGCATTATGTAACAGTAACTAGCCCCAAAAAATTCCTCTGCAAACTCTGCCCGATGCCCAAGAGTGCGTCGGTTGAAGGAGGTACAGGCTGTACAGGCCGAGACGTGGTGGTCTGGGCCTAGGCAGGGGAGGCAGTAAGAATGGAAATCCTTATGAGGTATTCGTTTCCCACAAGTTAAGCAATTATTAACTTTAAGCGTTTGATCTGACATCGGCCGAGGCAAGAAAGAGTCCCCAAAGGGGTACTTGGCTTTTGAAGTCTTCGGTAGTTGAAGTTACAGGAGCTGGCCGACCGGTACTTTGCGAACTGCTTCTGCTTCGGGCACCACGCTGCAAGAAAGACTGAGGAATATGGCGTCGGCTGACGCTTTTATACCCCAGGCGCTCTGACGTCGGGGAGAGGGCGACATCAGCCGACGCCGGACCCAGACTTTGGAATCCGGCCGACCGAAGGGCTGCCTGAGGCAGGACAACCCATATGTAAGGACTGCAGATGCATCCTTGAAGGACATCCCAGGTTTCAAATGCTGTCTATTAGACTGAAAAATGGGCAAAAAATCATTTTCACAAGCCTTTTCAAAGCTATCTAATAATGGATGTAATTTAGGTGTACAAGTTGACTGTTTTCTAAAAGTGTGATTGTCTAGTATTACTATTGCTATTATCATGCTGCAAAGACAATGCAACATTTCTGGTAAAACACAACAATTAAGTCAATAACATCAACATTTTGTGATGGAATGAATGACTGTCCCTTATTCAAAACTGCTTTCTCAGCAGATGCAATACACATACTTTGAAAAATTTACTGTGAGGTCCCGTTGACTGGTTACAAGTTTTCTTTTTGAACTAGTGCTGCCAGCCTGATATTTTCCACTTCTTCCCCATGTAGTGTGGGCACCATGGCTGCAGATTCGTGGGTCGGAACTGCAACGGAAAATGGAGCGATGAAAGGTCTCTGGACAACGTCACTGCTACTGTTTCTTGAAAGTTTACTTTCCTTCTAAGTACAGGCTCCTTCAAAGAAGAAGCCTGTGTATCAGTATGCTCAGCGTCTAAAGATGGTGATGTCATCACTGAGGGAATAGTTGAACAGGACGTACCGCTGTTTGTTGTCCGGTGCGAGAAGAGGTTACATCTCTGACCCGAGTGGCACCAAAAGTGCTGGAGCCGAAAGAGTCAGATCCAAAAGTAGAAAGCTTAGCCTTCTTGGGTCTCTGTTGATGCGAGTCCCCAGCCGGGGACGAAGGAAGAGATTTGGCCTTTGAAAGATCATTTTTTTTTTTCTTATGGGATCTAGGAGGGGTCGAGCCTCCGACCCAGAAATAGCCTCTGAAAAGGGAGATTTGAGTAGCCCCTTCAGTAACAAATTTATTTTTCCTCTCAATCAACGTCCTGTTAGAGAAGTTCTTACAAATTGCACATATGTGGATCAACTGACAAATGAAGCACACCCAAACAATAGACACACACCGAGAATGTGCATCTAAAGTAGGTAATTTATGTCTACGGTCTGAACATCTCTTAAATCCTGGACTACCTTTTTTATTCATGATAGAAAAGAATGAAATCGGAAAGAATACCAGCAATAGTACAAGAAATACCCGGAGGTAGTGAAGAAAACGGGTCTACCAACGATGGTATAGAAGAAAATACCTCGCGGTGAAAAGACTGGAAAAAAATTTAAGAGATGGTCGCTAAATGCGATAAGGTAAGAAAACAATTTAGAAACTTTTCTGAGAGAAAAAAAGTTATTTTAGACTAGAATGACAACAAATATTGTACTTGGCTCAAGAGAAGTAGCTTGACACAACCGAATGGCGATGCGGCAAACGGAATCTGGTAACAGGGAGAGGGGAATTCTGGGTAAGAGTTTTAGCTCGAGAGTTTGTAGCCGATGTGAGCTTGGAAGATGGCCACCTCGGTTCAGTGGTCGGAACAGATACTCATACGTAAGGAATGAACAAGGATTAACAATATCAGATACCTTTTTAACCCATCTATCCAGTGCCCTGGAGTCTCTATCAGAAGGGGAAGGATTTTTAGCAGTAGAAGCCTTAATGCCCTTAGGCATCCGAGACATGGTTTCTGGATCTGAAACAAGATTTTTGAAAAGGAACTTGTGGGACTCAGGAAACCTGTAGTATCGGTCAGGTTTACTAGGTGCCGGAGGCAGAGAATCAGGGGCCATACTGGATTCCAAAAACACAATCATCAATGTCTAGTACGGGAGGTATAGCCAAAGGCCTATGCTGAGGTAGAAGGAAATCCCAAAGCCTCTTTTTTGAATCAGAAAATTCCTGACTTTCCCAGTGGAAATGCTCCCTTAAGGTATGTAAAGTTTCCCCAAAAGAAAAGTCCTCAGGGGGGAATTAGAGGGAATGGAATCCTCTGCATCAGAATCCTCATTAAGTAGGTATGGACAAATCCAGGTCATTAGGAGAGTCTCAGAACAAACAGTCCTGGGTCAGAAGATTCATAGTCAAGCTCAGCCCTAGGCCTCTTAGAAGTGGGGGGGGGGGGGGATTGACTACCCCCAACTAGAGTAATTAGATCTTCAGCCATTTTGATAATTGTTTATTTTAGGCATAGAAGCCTGAACATGTGGCCTGGGTGGTTTGTTCGACAGATCGAGATTTAGGCCTTGGAAGTGAAGGTGGAGTCTGTTTAATATGCATGTCTGTAGGCCTGAATACACCCTCAGAAGCTGGTGCCTGCACAGCGGCTCTGGACCCATCCAAGGTAAGAGACATCCACTGGTTCCATAGGTGAAGCATCGCACGGCATACCGGACTCTGAATGGGTCTCAGTAGAGGCCTGCGAGTCAGAAGTAGCAGGCATCAGGGGCTGCGAAAGCACCTCACTGAATACTGGCGAACTGGCAACTGGCTTAAGAGTCATTGGCAGTTTTGGACCTAGACGGCCTGTCTCGGTCTTTATCGTTGCGTTTTTTCAGAATCCCAGTAGTCGGATGGCTAACAGACTTCATTTCTGGATAATTAAACAGAGAACCGAAATAGTTAGAGGCAAAACTGTACCGAAGACCGACAGTGCGCTGAAAGCACAAAACCGACAGCAAGGTACGTCGTGGTCAGGGCCTAGGCAAGGAATACAGTACAAATAGGTTCATAGGTTCATACTAGGCTATCTGCCCGAGGGCATTTATAAGCCTAGCCCATAGTTTTGTGGCTTACGCCACCCCTTAGTTTGGAGAAACTATGCCCATTATTTAGCTGTGCCTCTGTCGAGCAGTGACACTGAGGTAACCCCTGGGGTGTATCTGCGATCTCCCATCCATTGGTCAAGATTCCTCTTGAACAAGGCCAGCAAGGTGCTCTGCCTCACATAAACCGGGATTTTGTTCCACAGCATAGTGAGTCTTTGGGTGATGAATCTATCCCTCCAGCACGTCCTATTAATAACCGTGTCGAGGTTTAAGTCACCCGCCCTTGTGGCTCTGAGGGATCTAGATTTTTTGAGATGAAGCATATTCATCAAATCTGGGTTTGACATGGCCTTGTATGTCAGGCATAGGTCACCTCTGAGCAAGCGGTACGCAACTGAATATAACTGGAGTTCTTTCAGTCGTGCAGCATAAGACAGATTTTTGAGACCCTTTATCCTTTTGGTGAGGAACTTTTGTGGCCTCTCCAGCTGCTGCAAGTGTCGGGTCAGATACATTCCGAATGGGGCGTTGTACTCTATCATTGGTCTGATGAGTGAGGAGTATAGGGAGACTATGACTTCCCTTGATCTAGATGCGAATCCCTTCATGATAAGGTGGGCAATGTAGAAGGTCTTCCTAACTACTTTAACAATATGAGTGTCGAATGAAAGGCTACTGTCAACCTGGGTTCCCAGGTCCCTAATAACTTCTTCTGTGTTCAGGGGATTGCCACCTATATGGTAGCTAGGGGTAACCTTATTTTTCCCGAAGTGTATGACTATGCATTTCTTGGCATTTAACTTGAGGCCATGGCTCTGGCACCAGTTATCCGTTTCTGTGAGACCCTTCTGAAGGATATCTGTGTCGGATGTGTTCTCAACAACAGCGCCCAGTTTGCAGTCATCTGCGAACTTTGTCAGCCATAACCCTCCTGTGTTTGCTTGTACTTCAGAAAAGTAGATGCCAAACAAGAGTGGGCCCAGGACTGAGCCCTGTGGGACACCACTTGTGACAGGCTTAGAGTCTGACATGGCGCCAGCAACTCTGACCCTGTGGGTTCTGTCACTCAGCCAGTTTGCAACCCATCTTGTAATGTATGGGTTTACATTTAAGTTGATGAGTTTTTCAATGATACCCGAGTGGGGTATTGTATCGAAAGCCTTCGCCAGGTCTAGGTAGGCTGTATGGACTGCCTTTCCCTCGTCAATGGCCTTGGTGACTGTTTCGAAAGTCAACCAAGTTTAAAAGGCATGATCTGCCTTTGACAAAGCCAAACTGGGTTGGATCCAAAGTCTGCAAATTCCCTATGTCTTTATTTATGAGATCCATTATGATCCTTTCCATGGCTTTGTAGATCAGGCTTGTCAAGCTAATGGGACGGTAATTTCCAGGGTCGGTGGAGGCACCGCCTTTGTGGAGTGGGACCACAGTCGCCAGCGCCACTCCTGGGTACGTATCCGGAGGTGAGACTAAGATTAAACAGCTGTCCTAACTGTGGGTTTAATTCCTCGTTGAGTTCATGGAGCACACAGCCGGGGACACCATCAGGTCCCATAGATGCTGTGTTCTTTGCCTTGGAGAGAGCAGTTCTCACCTGAGCGTTAGAGATGTTTGGGGGGCTACAATCATTTGGTATAGATATCTCTTCTTTAGGCGGGGAGGGTGGGAAGAAGTTTGCACTGAACCTGTCAGCCAGTATGTTGGCAATGTCTGTAGGATCAGTAATCTTCACATCATTTTGAACTAATTCTGAGCATATCTGGGAGTTTCCTCCTAGGTTTCTGACATAGCTAAAGAATGCCTTATGGTTGTCTTTAGAGTCCTTAGCTATTTTTTTCTCAAAATTAGCTTTGGATGATTTTATGAGAGCTCTTAGCTTTTTACTTATAGTGATCAGCGGTGTCTTACCTTTTAAGGATTTTGCTCTATCTTGTAGTAGCTTTCTCCTTTTGTTGTAGAGTTTGTTTATGGCTGGGGTCCACCAGACTGGACGCTTTCCTTTGGTACAAAGAGTCTTTGTTTTGCTTGGGATTGCCTGATCCATGCAGCCCTGCAGGTGCTGGTAGAAGGCATTTGTAAGTGATTCAGCGGTTTGAGTAATGTTAACCGTCGGCTCAGGGGCCTTAAAGGAGACCACACTAGTCTTTAGAAGTGTGAAGTCGGCTTTCGAGAAGTTCTTTACTGTGGTCTTTTTCATTTCGGGTGGGGGCGGGATGAGGACCTCCAGCGAGATTAGTTTGTGATCAGATCTCACCAGTGAGGGGTATACTTCTGGCGTTGAACATTGTGCTCCCATTTGCAGAGCAGTCTTGCCTATGGTTAATTGCACCTGGATGGTCTCCGATGCATCGTGCGATGCCACCAATCTTGAGGTGTGGGTGTCCTTGATGAATATGGATACCCCTCCTCCTTAAATGAAAATCTTTGACAGGTATTTGCTTTCCACAAGTAATGCAATTATTGACTTTTACTGACATCAGTAAGGAGCAAGAAAAAAAAGTTTCCCCAACGGGGTACTTAGCTTTAAAAGTTGAATACCGGTTCTGAAACCCGAAAACGAAAATTTCAGGAGTCGGCCGACCGGCACTTGCAAACTGCTTCGAGCACCACATGGCAAGAAAGACTGATGTAATGGTGTCGGCTGCATGTTTTATACCCCCGATGACCTGACATCATGGAAGAAGGGAGAGCAACAGACGCAGGACCCAAGACTTTGTTAATCAGGCTGACTGAGGGCACCCTGCCAGCAAATTACCCAAATGTAATGACTGCAACAGTGAAACATTAATAACATCCAGCAAACGAACAGTTGTTCAGATTGGTGGCAAAGTTGTTCTGAGGACAGTACATCTAGATGTCACTTATGCCCTACGCTATGTATGGGAAACATACATGTGATGTACAACTGGCCGGACATTAGACTGCCCTTAGCCAGGGATGCCCTATTGTAAAGAATACTGCAACAGTGATATGGAAAGACATTTTTATATACTGCTTACCAAACTTAAGTGACAAGGTGGACTGCAGGTTACACAATTACACTTCACAAGTTATGACATGTTAATCCAGCAAAAGGTGGCTATTGGTAAGCATTAGTCTTTTCTTGCACTCAAGAATATAAAGTGCAATAAGGCTAGCAACAGAAGGGATAGAGGTAGACCAGGCTACATTTGCCAGGTAGGCCAAATTCCCAAGAGCAGAAACTAGGGAGGAAAGTTAAGTGGGACAAGGCCAATGGACTGCAGGTAAGAGATGGCCTTCCACACCAGAGACTGACAGACTATAGGCAATGAGTACAGGATTGGAAATGGCAAGTGAAAGATGAGCTATGGCAGAGTTTTTAGTTGAGCCTAGAACAAGCAACAGCTGTTGAAAAGGGATAATTAGTACCGAATATAAAAATACTGCATGACAACTAAATGAATCAGAGGAGGTTAGAAAGGTTGGAGAGACAGACGGGCACACAAACTAGAAATGCAATTTACAAATGGACAAAGATACGTGTGTTACTTCCAAGTACGCAAAGTCCAGTACTTTTAGGATTTTAGCTCGGAAATGTTGGCATTAATATGTTTATACCCCAAGCAGATGCAAGAGAATTTTTCCTCATGTAGACAGCAAATGCTGGAGGTGTGATGAGAAAGAAATTAGGAACAGGTGTTCTAGGAATGCAACAAGTTGGCAGGTTTTAAAATTCCCTACAGAGAGCTTTGTCAGAAATGTTTGGGGATCAAATTGTTTAACCAAGGAAATGATAGAGTTAGGAGTGGAATCGGGCCATAGTAAGCCTTCCCAAGTTTAACAATACTTGTTGCAGTTACCTTTCAAGTACGCTTTTTCTCCTGCAGCAAACTACACTTCTGGTGTTTCCTTCACAAAGGGGGCGCATAGTAGTAAATACCAGCTAGGTCTGCTATTCATAGGTTCATAATTATAGGCTGTCCAACCCAATTGTGTCCCTCCCTATGCATCATGGGCATTTATTATTACTGGGTATGTTAATTAGGAAACTTCTACAGGATATTTTGGGCAGATAGCAATGCCCAAACTATTTTAGAGACATGGGGGCTAGACCTGGTAAACATGTTATTTTCCATCCAATGGTAAAGGATACACTTAAAAACAGAGTTAATGATGGACACTGCTTCACATGGATGGGAAGCCTGTTCCAGAGCATAGGGATTCAAAGAGACATCTGTCTCATTAGGTCTTGTGTCACAAGCAAAATTTAAATCCTTGGATATAATGGCTCTGATGTTGCTCATTTTATGAATGTGCAAAAGGTCCATCAGAACTGGATCCAAGATGCCTTGTATGCCAGGCGTAGAGCGCCTCTCAGTAACCTGGAGTAGTACAGAGACAGGACTAAGGTGATCTATGAGGGACAGCGTGTTTATCTCCTAGATTCTCCTGGTAAGGAACCTTTGTGGGCATTTTAACTGTTGCATATGTCCGATACATGCCAAAGAGAGCATCATACCAGGAGGATAGGTCTGAATAAAGGTGACAGACTTCCCTTGACTTGGATGCCATGCCCCAACTCATAAGATGGGCAAAAATGATTTTCTTACTACCCAAGTCACATGTTGGTCAAAGGCCAGATTACTCTCTACATATATTCCCAGATCCCCGACTACTGGGTCAACTCTTAGGGGCACCTTATCAATGAGGTAATTAGCCTGGGTGGCAGTCTTCCCAAAAGACACTATAATGCATTTCTTGGCATGGAGCATTAGTCCATGATTTTGGCACCACTCGTCTGTCTGGGTTAGACCCTGTTAAGATGTTTATGTTATGGGTGGGGGGGGGGGGATCTATGATGGCTCTCAATTTGCAGTCATCTGTAAACTTGGGCAGCCAAAGCCCTTGACATTGACCTTTACTTCAGAAGTAAACACCAAAATAGGAGCAGTCCTAGAATGGAGCCCTGAAGTACCCTGCTGGCAATTGGTCTCAGTGGAGTGGTTTTACCAATCCTGACCTCCTGGGTCCTGTCCGTGAGCTAACTGGCAATCCAACGGGTTACGTAGGAGTGTATGACCAATTCGGTGAGATTGTCAACTACACCCCAGTGGGGTATTGTACTGAATGCCTTAGCCAGGTCCAGGTAGGCAGTATGCAGTTTTACCCTCATCCATTGCCTTGGTGACCTCAAAAAAAAAAAAAAAAAAAAAAAAAAGGTTTAGTAGGCATGACCTTCTCTGGACCAAGGTAAACTGGGCTGGGGGTCCAGTGTCTTAAGGCTGCTCATGTCTTTTGATCATTTCCATAATAATAACAGAACCTGTACCTACACAGCCCTCCAAAACAGATGTACGACCACCAACTCATTAATTCACCAAAACCTCCATATCTTACTAAGTAGTAATGGCCCAACATCAAAAAAGCTCACACTTTACTTGTGTATGCTCTTCTACCTCTTCAGCCTACACTTTCTATTTTCCTCTCCAATATCCTTTCATAACATTCTCACCTCTCTAATAATAAACACTCTCTCAAGGTCCTTAATATTCTCTCCTGGGCCTCCACTGAAAATGGGGCCATTGACTCAGTTGAACTTTCCCAATTAATGGACAAAAATTCTTTCTATGGCTTTGCATATTACATTAGTCAAGACTACAGTTTCCAGGGTTGGTTGATGGTCCTCCCTTGTGAAATGGGATAACTGCTGCAGTCCTTCATTCTCATGGTACAAAGCTTGCTTTGAGGTCATAGTTGAAGAGAGACTCCAGTGGTCCCGACAGGTCATTTTTCCATCTATTTAATAGGCTTCGTGAGATATTGTTGGGGGCCGACTGATGCTGTGTTTTTGGCCTTAGCGAGCACTGTCAGGACCTGGTCCCCATTAACAGTTGTAGGGGTGTTAGTAGGCATTTCATGGAAGGAGGGAGGGAGTTGGGGTGCAGTTTTGAGCTGAATTTGTCAGCCACCAAATTTGCTACAATCACTCTACTCAGTGAAGGCGGCACCACTGACCACCAACTTGGCATAATGATGTATGCTGCCTGCCTAGGAGGCTTCAGACACTGCTGTAGAAGGTCTTGTGGTTATCTTTAGCCTGGGACACTAATCGGACCTCAAGTAGCCTTTTTGGACTAAGCAGACTAATTAGAGCGCTCCTACCCCTATGGGAGTAGCTCTTCCTGATTTGCAGCCATAACTTTTTTTCCTCGTGTTACATACTGTATTAGGGTTAAGATTCCACCAGTGTGGTTTGTTTTGGCTGGCTTCTAGTAAGTACAGCACCTTCTATGCAGCCATTTACATGGTTGCACAGGGTCGCCGTGAACAATTCTGCACAGGCTGTTGTGAACTCTGGGTTGGTACAAGCACTGAATCTTGATAAAATATTGCTCAACATGGGGTGTTTACTTTGGAATAGTTCCCAACTGTTAAGGGTTTACTGACGTTAGAGTTATTTTTTAATTTTGAAGACGACAGCTTTGTGGTTGCACCTCAGTGAGAACACGACAATGGTGGCGGCTGCAATGTTTGAACCTCTGGTGTTGTGTGCACCATCTGGGCAAGAAATGTGTTACAGTCCAGAAAATGCACAAGAATGAGGCGGTGTGCGTTTTCCACTCTACAGTCTCTTATGAATAGGGTATTTGGCTTAATGGTTAGGGTCTCCCATAGGTACAGATACAAGCTACAAGATTCTGGGGGCAGAAGATAACATACAGCTTGCCAAGATGTGGTACATGACTTTGCATGTGGATAAATTCCAGGGCACTGTCCTATTTAACCAACTTAGAATTATGCTTATTGCTAATATAGCTCGAGAACTCTCCTCCCCCATTTGCCCCAATCTGTGCAGCTGTGTGGAAAGCACTGAAGCCTTGCACTGCCAGAGGATTTAATGCAGATTAAAATTATGTCTCAATAACACAGATGTCTACATTTTCCAGAGTGAGGATATCTTGTGGGGTGCGTAATTTCTTGAAGCTCCTAGCATTGAGCAGTTAACACTTAACTTATTGTCTGTAGGTTTGTCAATTTGGCATTGCCTAAAAAGGCTCTAAGTGGGTGGACACAGTTTTAGCCAATATTCATAGTGCATGACTTGGACTGGTTCACTGAGTTTTATTCTTTGTGGATCTCAATTTCAAACTGCGTACATAATTTTTTGTTTTATGAAGTACAAATTTAACTGTGTATTTTAGAAGTGGGCATTTACATATTTTAAATTTGATGCATTGCATACTATGATGCTGCACAAATCATGTGATATTTCTTGCAGTACATTTATTTTCTGATGAAGTTCTAAAAAACTAACAACCCTCAATACTATTTCTATCCCTCTTTTTGGCAGCCATTCAAAACGTTTGGAAATGTAAGTCAATATTCAGAAGCCTAGGGGAAACACAAGTGCAGACCATCATTTGCAAAGTAATATGATCTGTTAACCATGTCCTCCCATGCTAACAAATACCGAAACCCCTTGGAAAGACACCAGAAACTAATTACTGACGCCAATCATCTTTTGTTCATACTGTGGCATAACCTTTGGTGCAGGTAGATTGCTGCTCAATGCAAGACACATGCCTGCCAGAGACATATTCAGAGGGATGAAAGGCACATGCCTGCCAGAGACATTCAGAGATCAACAATGTCTCTGCATATAGTCCAGGGAAGCACGTTTTACGTCATTAACACCCACATGGACTATGATGGAACAATGCTGGTACCTGGGGTGTAGTGACTTGAATGAGTGTGCAACTTGATGGATCATCTTCTCCTCATTGTCTGATGAATGGAGCATCTGTGTGATGTAGTCCCCTATGACAAAAGTCCTGGGTAAGGTGTTGGCTTACCTTATGGGCTTTGCCTTGGGTCTCCACCAGATGCAGGTGTCTGGTAGTGCTTTAGAGATTGCTGAATACATGGGTTATGGTTTAAAGGCTTCGGAGGTTTGGAAAAATTGCTTTTTAGTGCCTCAGCATAGGTTGGTTAGTGTGTTTCTGACAACCATGTTTGTATGAAAGATTTTTGCCTCCAGTGAAACTGTGTAAGTGCATCTGTTGCATACAGTGTTTTTTTTTTTTTTTTTTTTAATTAAATAATTGTCTGTAAATCTCACACAACTGCTACATTGTCTGAAGATGCCACTATCTACCAAGCTGACTACAGAGATATACATTTGGAAACTGCTTATTTATGTTGTCTGCACCTAGATTTGGGTGGGCTACTATAGGTAGTGGACTGGGTTATACAGGTCTCCTTGGGTGGTCTCTGGGATTTAGCACTAAACCAGGTTACCTTGTACTAACATTTGTTTACCAGAAGGTCCAACTGAGCACAGGTGCCCTTTTTCAGCCCAGAAAAAAAAAGCCCCAAGGTTATCATATTTAAAACAATCAATATTTACAACAAATGTTATGATGCAGTTTCAATGAATACAAAGCATGTTGTTTATCTTTCGGCTTTTTCCCGGTAAGGGGTCGCCACAGTGGAACTCCAGTCCGCTAATGATTGGCAGTAGATTTTAACGAAACTGCTGAGGTGCCAGCTCAATGCCCAACCTTCAATGAAGGCACGCCCATTTACACACTCATGTCTTTCTAACACTACCCAACCGCAAGGAGGACATGCAGACTCCACACAGAAGGCACTCCCAAGCCCAGCAGAGAATCGAACGGGAGAACCTCTTGCTGTGAGGTAACAACGCTACTGCTGTACCACCGTGGAAGACAATGAATACAAAGTATAACTCAATATAATAAAATTTGTATCTATATTCAAAACTAATATACAAGCCTTGTTTTTGAGACTTTACAGATAGGAGTGGCATATAAGATACGTAGGAGTAATTTAAGTAGTAGTACAGAGTGAGGTATTAAAGGCGATAAGGAAGTCTGAGCCACACTGTTACAGGTTGTAGTTCTAAGGGGAAGTATTGGACATTTGTATGTACAGGGCAGTGTTGTTGATGTAATAAAATCAATGAACATTGCTTGCGAGTGTAATGCTACAACAAAACAAAATAACCTATCTTACAAGGTACATTTCAAGTATTAGGGAACTTTAGAATGACTGGGGGGGGGGGGGGGACAAAGTAATTTTTTTTAATTGAGAGTGTTTGTTACTTGCAGTTAAAAGTTAAATTGCCTGTTAGCAAGGCATGCACCTTTTCTCCGTTAATCATCTCCATTCCTCCAATCTTCTACATGGGGTCGGGGTGTCATGTCAGTTATTGCTATCTCTCCTCTGATTCAATGCCACTCCTGCCTTCTTAGACACTCTTACTGGACTGTCAGACCCGCTCACAAATCCATACACCTTTGCTAGGTGCCCTCGTTTCTTCTTGCCTTCTTCCCATCTGTCCCAGACAACTGCCTTCTGCTTGCCTTCTTCCCATCTGTCCCAGACAACTGCCTTCTGCTTTTCTGTGCATGTGCCAGAATCATTGTAATCTCAGTTCACGGACCGTTTCTGCAATTGGAGCTACTTTAGCTTCTGCTCATGCTCATCTGTCCTCATTTCTTCATCTGTCCCACAGTGTGCATCTTTCCACCCATCTCAGGCACTTCATTTCCATCACCTCTAGCTTCAATAGCTTTACCCTTTACTGCCCAGATTTCTGTACCACACAGTAGTACTGGTTGCACCACTGTTTCGTACACCTTACTTTTCAACTTCTTTGTTATTCTTCTGCCATACACTATTACCGACACTATAGCAGTTGGCTGCAGCTCCTCCGATTCTAGCTTTCAACTCTTCAGGACTTACTTTTCCTCAACCACCCCATTCAAATACCTGAAGCCATTAACCTGCTCCACTATCTTCCATTCTATCTCAATTCTCATCTCATTTCTCCATTTGCTGAAGTTACAACTGTCTTATCTGTACTCAGTTTCATCCCATGTGCCTTCAGTTTTGCATTCCATTCCACTAACCTTTACCGAATTTCTTGCTCAGTCTGCCTGTAATGCCACATCTGCATACAGCAACTTTGTTGTCCTGTCCCTTCGGACCCATTTGCTAATGTAGTCCATCACCAGTATGAACAGCAGTGAGCTCAAAGTTGAACCCTGATGCACACCCACTCCTACTGGGAAACCCTCTGGGACATTAAAGTTCTGTTTGAACGAGTCACTGGGTCCCTGTACAAAGTTTGCACCGATTCCACCAATATTTTTGGGACTTAACCACAGTAGAACTGCCCAAAATCAGCTTTCTTGAGACCTTGTCACATGCTTTCTCCAAGTCTCAGAATACCCAGATGGACTCTTGCACATCACTAGCGTCTCCTCAACCACCTGTCTTTAGTGCAAACATCGGGTCAGTTGTGCCAATTTGAATCTGAACTGCTCAGCTCCCATATTGCTTTCTACAACTCTGTGCATTTGTTCATCATCCTCTATAGAGCTTTTATGCCATGTGCAAGGAGACAGGAATTTCACACCTCTCTACTACCCAGTTGTATGTCCCCTTTGGTCCTGAACACTGGCATTAGTATGCTTATTCTCCAGTCATCTGGGATATGCCCTCTCCCCACACTGCTAAGAGTACTCCCCAGGAGCCATTTCTCCCGTCTCAACCAACATCTTGATATATGCAGTGACTTCATCCGAGCCTGCTGATTTCCCAGACTTCATTTTCCTTAGTGTGGTTCCTACTTCTATGGTGGGCTCCTCCTCTTTCATTGTAGGCTGTGTAACACAGCTTCTCGTGTCTGGGGCATTACAGCTTCTGTGGGGTTCTCTATTTAGAAACTGCTGGAAGTAATCCTTCCATCTGCCTTTGATTTCCTGTGGACTGGTGAGCAGGTTGCTGCTAGCATCATTTATGAAGAGAGTGTCCAACTTCTTTATTGTTCCATCTTTGCTGTGCAACCATGTATATAGCTTCTTTATGCCATCTACTGACTCACTTTACAGAGACTGGTCCAGTACTTCTGATGTTTTGTTCTTCGCTACTGCAACTCATTGTTAGCAAAACAGTATGCCTTTCCAGCCTGGTCCATCTTCCACTTTTTCCAGCACTCCTTTCTTTTGATGATTTTCCAGACTTCTGCATACCACCACCAGATTTCTCGTGTACAAAATAACAAAAAAAGGCACGGCTACACAATGTTTACTGAACCCAAACTAGTTTCAGTAAACAAATAAGTTTGTGTAGCCTTGCTGTTTTTGTCATTTTTATACAGTCTTCCTTTTTCTTTAGATTTCTATGGAAGTAATGTACATAGTCTTCGTGCATGCCGTTTTGAGGCATTGAAATGAGTTGAATTGAATTGAAGAAAAATGGCCTCTTCAAGGGGTGCTAGAGTAATTTCTTGAAATGCCTTGCTCTCTCCAGTCAACTTCCAGGTCTTCCGCCTAGTCTGCTGACCCTGGAGCCTTCTTTGGCCACTGCTTGCAGCAGACTGTGGCAACCAGTGGTTTACGCTGTGGGTTGGCTGACTCACTGTGGATGACTGCAGTCACCAACTCTATCCCAGTGCCTCTTCCTTACTAGGAGGAAGTCTACCAGAGTCGCATGTTGGCCACTTCAGAAGCTGGGAGTACTCCTTCCACCTACGTATGATGTCTTGTGGACTGGTGAGCAGGTTGTTAGCCACTCTTGTATGTTGTGCTGGTCACCATCAAGCCACTGAAGTCTAGAATTACCTCCTCCTCTAATTCTTGTTGCTCCACCCATATGGACACAGGCAATCATCGTATCCAGTTTTGTTCATCTCCATATGCGCATTTGGGTCACTATTACCAAACACAACTTCATGTCCTGCTTTGTCTAGTAGGTCCTGCAACTGCATAATTTTTCCTCACCATCACAACCCTGCCGCTGTGGGGCACAGCATGAAATTATGAATACTGCCTTATTACGCTACAGTACGACCTATCACTAAATTCAGATGACATCCCTCACTGCCTTCTGAAGCCTCTCCCTCACCACCATTCTCATACCATTTCTAGACTGTCCTCCTGAGTAGTAGGATCGGGAGCCAAGCGGCTTTGCTGCACTGCCCTTCCATCTTGTCTCAACTTCCAAGCTGTTGAGTCAGCGAAGAGCAATTCTTAGTTCATGTTTGACAGATGAATTTATTTTAAATGGACACCAGCCAGTCAGTAGCTTGTTGATGCAGGTGTGCTTGCCATAGAGCCTAGCAGCCAATGGCCAATAGGAGCATAGACGCCCCTCTCTCCACTAGCATGGGTCCCTGGTGTAAGTTAAGTAGTTTACCAGTGGCAGACACCCATGCCCGTTTGACTGTTAGTACCGACTGAATTGTCTAGTGTCTCATTTTACACCATTGAGCCTCTATTCGTGTTCTTCTATCTTGAGGATACCACACACCAGATGCGGTTGGTCTATACAAAACTCTCCTCCCCCATGAGGGATCACAGTCTGTGCCACTACCCACAACTCCATTCTTTAGTGAGTGAGTTTAGGATGAAAACACTGGGAGGAACCTTGAGACACAGAAAGAACATACAAGCTCCAAGTAGACATTGGCCAGAGGTCTGGATCAAACCTTATACTTTTGTGCACAGAAGGTAAAGACATTAACCATTATGGCAAATGCTTTTAACATTGTATTTACTAAGTTTGTAAAAACGACCGCATCAGTTCAGGCTCAGTTCAGGCTAAGGAAACTAATGTGGCTCCCCCATTTGCTCCATCATTTGTAACAGTGTTCATCACTGCACATTTTAGCAGTTACCAAACTTACTCTGGGCTAGAAATGACACTGCATATCCCAACTAATAAAGCATTTTTATTGTGGACATGTCACAGTACACAACAAAGTGTTTATTTTACCCTTGTGTGTGCTATAGTTGATCAGTGAGAACATACTCCCTGTCCCTACACAGAGATTTGTGTCATGATACAAGAGAGATTACTTCTGCCAATTGCTCCCCTCTCAATTTTCCAGCCATCCTCCCATATCCTTATATAGGTTTTCTCTTAGCTTAACTCACAATTTAAAACCATCCCTTAAAATTATATACATACCTTAGAACTATTTTCAGATGCACTCAACCCACATTTTAGACCCATTTACCAACATTTTTATAGGTCCATTCACATATGGCAAACTCTCACAAACATTACAGACATGACAAACAGGCATATAAATATGTGTGTGTGTTACGTACAGACACACCCACCATACCCAAAACTTTACCCATATAACATGCACACCAACAATACTCATTCCATTAATTTTCTCTCACTTGTTTCACAATAAGTTTCTCCTATCCCTTCATACATTAACATACATCTTTTCATAATCAAATTCAAACACTATTTACCTCAATCACATTATCCATGCACCTCACACTTGAATGACTTTATGGTCAAGCAATTACATTGTACCTTTCCCCTCACTACTCCTTTTAAATGCCATCATGCCAACATACTTACTCAGCACCAACTCATTCACCCACTGTCCTCGGACTCCACACACCAACATATGCCATTATTACTCACAAACATCATCTCTCCTACCTTTCTCTTATAGGCCCCAACCTACCCTACATGCCCTTCAATTTTAGCTTTCCTGGGCGCACCTATACATTTCTGGTTAAACTTCCTTTTTCACTCAATACTAGCTCATCACAGATACCAACCACCCATCCAAACACAGAATCAAGCTACCCAAACGCTTACAAAGCTATCACCTATCTTACTTATACTACTCGTTTAAAGTAAATATTGAGAACAACGCTGGTTCACGGCCTCTGTCCAATTACCTTCTCTGTGCCCAAAGCATTGCAAACAAAAGAGCAAATTAATGCTAAAATAACTGTTCATAACCCAGACCTCCAAGCAGTTACTGAATCTTGGCAGAGATCCAATAATCCCCATCTTTCACCACATTCTTCTTGGATACAGCTGCTCTTGACTGCAGACGAGGCAATACTAGAGGAAATAGTACCCTATTGCTATACAAATATCACAAAGTGAAACTTATTAAAACTGGCTCCTAGCAGAATCTGCCTTACACAACACTACACATATCCAATTAGCCGCTACAGAAATTTAAAGATAGGATTCGGTTAATTTTATCCATAAAAAAGTAAATTTAATGGATTTCTAACCTATAATAATTTTAAGGTCTTATGCTACCTCACGGAGCAATAAATCTTGGCGCTCC